>NC_069507.1:26774292-26904292 GCF_027579735.1 Bombina bombina | reverse complement strand
GCCGACAGTGTATGCTGTCGGCATTTATCGATGTGCAGCAGACATGATCTGCTATATTGGATCATGTCGGCTTGCACCATAATAAATAGGCCCCTATGTCAAGACAACAAGTGTTGAAAGGTTCTACTAGGAATGATGGCATGAAGTTACTACATATAATAAACAAATTGGAAGGGATTATGGGTATAATC
Source organism: Bombina bombina (assembly GCF_027579735.1). NCBI lineage: Eukaryota > Metazoa > Chordata > Amphibia > Anura > Bombinatoridae > Bombina > Bombina bombina. Next base: position 26,904,101 of record NC_069507.1, on the reverse strand, counting down.
AAAAGGCATTGGCATGCATTGAAAGGATGTAATCCATCAGTATTGGAATTCCAGGATTTGCCTATGCCTGCATATAAAAGGGCCCAATCCCTTAGGGATCAATTTACTAGATCTAATATTTGCACGAATACAGGTGATGGAACTGGATATATCACTACATAGAATAAGGGGTGTTACACTTGCCTTGGTTGCTTCAGCTGTAGTAATATGATCAAAGGGAAACATTTATATCATCCCCACTCAGGAAGGCAATTAAGAAATAATGATTACCTCACATGTAATACGGAATATATTATTTATTTAATTAAATGTCCATGTGGCCTTATTTATGTAGGGGAGTCTACGAGAAAAGCTAGGGAACGCTTTAACCAACACAAGTCTAATATTAGAAAGGGGGACTTGGAGGCTCCTGTCTCCAACCATTTTTTGAGGGCAGAGCATCATATCTCCCAGCTTAAATTTCAGGTAATTCAACAGGTTAGGAGACCTAGAAGAGGTGGCAACAGAGAGTTGATCCTGAAGAGGCGTGAAGCCTTCTCGATCTTCAAATTAGATACCATACATCCTAGGGGGTTGAACCGTGAACTGGATTGATCCTTATTTCTGTGAATAACATTACATGTAGTTCAAAAATAGTTTTTTTTTTTTTTAAAAAAAGTGATGATATGGGGATATTAGTGTATATATTAGAAGGGGGTGGTTTCTCTCATTCTGTGATTTTAATATTTTCTGTGTTTTTGGGTATAGAATGTTTAATCTGTTGAGGTTATATTTAAGATGTAATATGATAATGACCAACAGAGGAGGTTGTATGTACTCATTAAAGGTATGCGCCTGGTAATTGTTTATCTATAAGTAGGTGTGCATGTAATACCCAGAATGCTCGCTGTGTATTTTGCTCTCTGTACCCCTAAATAAATTGACTTCATTGGGACAAGTGCTGCTGCCTTTTTGCGCTCTTTGGATTTCTTGGAGTATCTCCCTCCTGGAAGCTTGCACGGTCTGGTAATCTGATGTGCTGAACTGAGCTATTGGATTTAGCTGTTTGGATCAGTGGCAGTTTCTGTTCGGGACCTACAGAACAGGACTTTAACTATGTGATAACCCCTTTGTGGTGGCTAATCATTATAGTGTAGCTAGTGTTAAAATGAAATGATATAATGGCCCTTTCATTTTTAACAAAGTAAACCAAGAACATTTGATAACAGAATCAAATAACAACATTTTAAATAGTATTCTCTGTTATTCTTTGTTGAAGAGATATCTAGACAAGTAACGTGCACGTGTCTGTAGCACTACATGACAGGAAATAGCGTTGCCATCTAGTGTTCTTGCTAAAGTATAACATTGTAGTTAAACTGCTGTCATATAGTACCGCAGACACGTGCACACTCCTGAGTTTACCTTCCTGCTTTTTTTAACAAAGGATAACAAGTAAATGAAGAAAATTAGATAATAGAAATACATTGGAAAATATTCTATCTGAATCATGAAAGAAAAAACGTGGGTTTTATATCCCTTTAATATGTATAAGTATTTTGTGATCATTTCCTTTTCCTATTAACTGCTTATTTAATAGAAAAACATATTCATGCATATAACCAATCAGGAACTTGCTTTGTTCTCATGGTATTTTTTGTTGAAAGCTAAACCTAGGTAGGCTCATATGCTAATTTCTAAGTCCTTGAAGGCCACCTCTAAGTCCTTATTTTGACAGTTTTTTTTACAGCTAGACAGTGCTAGTTCATGTGTATCATATAGATAACATTGTGATCACTCCCGTGGAGTTATTTATGAGTCAGCAATGATTAGGTAAAATGCAAGTCTGTGAAAAAAACTGAAATAAGGGGCAGTCTACAGAGGCTTAGATACAAGGTAATCACAGAGGTAAAACATATATTAATATAACTGTGTTGGTTATGCAAAACTGGGGAATGGGTAATAAAGTGATTATCTATCTTTTTAAACAATAAAACATTTGATTTTATAAAATGAAGGTCATGTTCATATAAGTGAGTAAGGATTTGATTAAAAATTTAAAAAGTGTCGATTAAACACCCTACAGGTGCTGAAGCTCATACTAAACACTGCAGGCCGCAGAAATAAGTTGGCTGAGTGCTGTGATATTGCAGCACATATGTCATCATATGTTTGGTGCAATTTTCTGCTTCCTAAATTGTAAAATGATATGGGCACGGGTGCTGGGTAACTATTAATAAAGCAAGGAAAATAATAGCTCAATATATTGTTGTGCACCAAGGGTAAATATATCCTGCAGGCAGCTGAAGTCTATAATATTATATGTGTCAGGGAAATCAGTAGGGCACCCCAGAGACAGGTCTGAGCAATCTCATTACAAGGAAACTAAAGGAAAATAATATATATATATGGTACACTGATCCCGCACATCTCTGGAGTCCCTCAGGCAGACAGAGCTGGAGTTAATGTGATGGCTTATTTTGTGTCCAGGTGGCAAGATTGGAATACAATGTTGTTCCACGAAAGTAGCATTAGGGATGTATCATGTTGGCATTCAGGACACAGAATAGACAGGTTATATATATCATTAGCCAGGGAATGTGACCTGCCAGGGAAAAGCTGCACACAAGATTGAGACACAAGACCTTCACCAAACACATGTGAAGGGTGAATGTAGGAGAATCAGTTGGAAATATCTTTCATAAAATCCATCTGTTTCTTTAATTGACAGTGATCTCACCACAGGGGGCTAATTATGGGGCTCTACTAATTATGTATGAGTAACCCGTTTTTTTTTTCTATGACATAAATTGCAGTTTTTGAGATGCAGAGAAAGTATTAGCTGTTTACATGACAGTGTTCACTTATGGATTCTCACAGTCATGAGAGATTGCACCAACTGGGATTTGACTTTTGCTAAGGCGGCTGATTTTGCCAACTCAGGGAAAAAGCTCCAGCTCAGCTGGTCTCAAAATTAAAATCTGTTATAAAGTTGTTCTATAAAAGCTATTTGCTCACCTCAAGTCAGTTGTAGTCAGCTCTGTAAGAAAATCAACTGACTGACAATACAGGAAGTCAGCTAGTCAACAGGAACATAATCGTGCAAAAATGTAAATGCTCTAGATGATAGCATTTTATTGCTGCACTATTTATTGCATATAAATATGGGTTTAGCTCCTTCCAATGGGTTAAACACAAAGTTAAATTCAGGCCCAGTGCAGAAATGCAGCGCTGACAGCTAGCTAAACACATCTGTAGAGCCAATGATAAGAGGCAAATGTGTGCAGCCACCAATCAGCAGCTAGCTCCCAGTAGTAGTGCATTGCTGCTCCTGGGCCTACCTAGGTATGTTTTTCAACATAGGATGCCAAGAGAATACAGTAAATTTGAAAACAGAAGTAAATTGAAAAGTGTATTAAAATTGCACACTCTGTTTGAAACATGAAAGTTAAATTTTTACTTTAAAGTCCATTTAATCTATTGACTTTCTATAACTGGGAGTCTTGGAATTAAAAGTACATTGTACTCAAAATGTGCCAATCATCTACATAAAAGAGCAGCTTTTAAAGTGCCCATAAAACATTTTGAGTTATGTGCGTATTATAAAAAGGTTAACTGAGGTAAAACAGTGTGTGAAAAAAAAGTGTAAAAAAAGCTTATACGTTTGTTAATAAAATTAAAAAAATCTGCAAAATTACTTACACTTTAGTGTTGCCAAGTGTAGCCTGCTCCCCCCTTATCAATGTCCTACTCCAAACCTTGTGGTATCATATAACAAAGTGTGCACGTGAGGATAATCACTTATGCAAGCAAAGGGAGGGGGGATTGAGGAGGGACAGCAGGTACTGCTATTGTTTGTTGCCTGGAGGCTTGCTTGTTTCCATGGGGATAATGTCACATGCTTTGTGAAAGCTTCAGCATTATACTGTGCACTGCTTTAGTCAGGTGTCATGTGACTGTGTCCCCTACTGTGCACATACATGAGTGCATTCTGCAGAAGCTATGGCCTGGATAGCATCTTCCATACATGAAAATGACCAGGGGGTAGCTTGCAGCAAACAAAACTATGCCTGCATTAAAGGGGTTAATGGGGGTTAAAACCGTTTTGCAGGTAAGCTTTGGCTGCATTATATATTTAGAAACTTATGTTAGTTCATACTGTTTTATGTCCCTTTAAATATTGTGATTACAGCAGCATCAGGTGTATACTGATTACTAATTCTCATTGTCTGAAAGGTACATGCTAAACATGAGTCCATCCAATCCCTGTACAGAAAATCTCAGCCCCCCCTCCCCTTATCAACTGACCACATCTGGCAGCTGTGTTTGAAATGTTATACATTGTTGTAATCACTACTGCCATATAGTGCATATTGACACAAGCACACGTGTAAATTTAATAATAGAAGTAAATTGCACATTCTATCTAAAGCAGGAAACCTTTTTTTAACAAACACACATACTACTGTTGCCCATATGGGCACATGTAAATAGAATTGTTTTGGACATGTTGTGCTCTTAATCACTTACTTGTGAGTTGATATCAGACTTTCCGTAGCCGGGTGTCATTCTTAGTCCAACCTTGGTTACACATACTTCAAGTTACGCGAGAATGTTTTATTTATCCAGTAGGCAGAGATTATAAGTAAGAACTAGATTTGGCCGCTGGTGCGTAAATATCATTTTTCACAATTTTGCATTCTGGAGATCATTAATAGCTGTTGAGATTAAAGTTACAACACATTTTGGCAGATCACCTAAATTGACTGGACCCAAAATATTAGAAAGGATTTAAGCCAAAACTTTATTTCTTAAATGCATTTTTATTTGTTTCTGCACTACTTTTATAGCATTACTGAATTTTATACCCTCATTTCCCATTCGCACCTTGTAAAGCAAATTCTAAATACAATTAACATTGGGTGCCTAGTTACACACCATGCCGGACCCTCTTTCAGAGTCGGTGCTGGGGATTCTCTGCTCGTATTAGTTTGACTTTTTAGCTCATGTTACAGTTTAGGCGGTTTGTAAAGCATCTGATTGGCTCCTGCATGCTTTCAGTAAAAAAGACAAAAAAACCAACATGAGCTTTAAATAAGAATCTGATGGAGATGCTAAAATATAATTTGGGGAAGACTTCATAGCAATGGGACACAAAACAATATAATCCTGCAATACTTTAAAAGCATTATAAAAAAACAACAACAGATATTTAAAGAGAAAAAGAAAAACTAAATTTATTTCATGTAATTGTCAAGAGTCCATGAGCTAGTGACGTATGAGATATACAATCCTACCAGGAGGGGCAAAGTTTCCCAAACCTCAAAATGCCTATAAATACACCCCTCACCACACCCACAATTCAGTTTTACAAACTTTGCCTCCTATGGAGGTGGTGAAGTAAGTTTGTGCTAAGATTTCTACGTTGATATGCGCTTCTCAGCATTTTGAAGCCCGATTCCTCTCAGAGTACAGCGAATGTCCGTGAAGGGAGTATCACCTATTGAATGCAATGGTTTTCCTCACGGGAGATATATTTCATAGGTTCTCTGTTATCGGTCGTAGAGATTCATATCCTACCTCCCTTTTCAGATCGACGATATACTCTCAATTTACCATTACCTCTACTAATAACTGTTTCAGTACTGGTTTAGCTATCTGCTATATGTGGATGGGTGTCTTTTGGTAAGTATGTTTTCATTACTTAAGACACTCTCAGCTATGGTTTGGCACTTTATGCATTTATATAAAGTTCTAAATATATGTATTGTACTTATATTTGCCATGAGTCAGGTTCATGTATTTCCTTCTGCAGACTGTCAGTTTCATATTTGGGGAATGTAAACATTTTAAGAAATTTTTTTCTTACCTGGGGTTTAGTCTTTTTTCTATTGACTACTTCTTGCAATTGCAGGTTTTAGGCCCGCGGGTGCATCAAATGCTAAACTTTATTGCGTCATTCTTGGCACAAGAAATTTTTGGCGCGAAAAAATATGTTTATGACGCAACTTCGTCATTTCCAGCGTCATACGTGACGCCGAGACCTTTCACACGGCGGCGTCATTAGTGACGCAAGTGTGTCATTTCCGGTTATTTTTGGCGCCAAAAAAGAGTTACGTTACGTTGTGCGTCATACTTGGCGCCAAACTTTTTCATTATTTCAATACCAATTGTATGTTTGCCTCTTGCTTTTTGCTATCAGAGGCCTATGCTATTGCATTTTTTTCCCATTCCTGAAACTGTCATATAAGGAAATAGATAATTTTGCTTTATATGTTGTTTTTTCTCTTACATTGTGCAAGATGTCCCAATCTTATCCTGCCTCAGAAGTTTCTGCTGGAACATTGCTGCCTGACATCGGTTCTACCAAAGCTAAGTGCATTTGTTGTAAAATTGTAGAAATTATTCCACCGAATGTCTTTTGTAATAGTTGTCATGATAAACTTTTACATGCAGATAGTGTTTCCATCAGTAATAGTACATTGCCAGTTGCAGTTCCTTCAACTTCTAATGTGCATGATATACCTGTAAATTTTAAAGAATTTGTTTCTGATTCTATTATGAAAGCTTTGTCTGCATTTCCACCTTCTAATAAATGTAATAGGTCTTTTAAAACTTCTCATTTAGCTGATGAAATTTCAAATGACCAACAACATAATAATTTATCCTCTTCTGATGAGGATCTATCTGATTCAGAAGATCCTTCCTCAGACATTGACACTGACACTGAGTATATGCGTTCTTTATTAAAAGAAGTGTTAATTACTTTGGATATTGAGGTAACCAGTCCTATTGACGTTTAAATGCTGTTTTTAAACCTCCTGTGGTTTCTCCAGGGTTTTTTTCCCATTCCTTAGGCTATTTCTGATATGATTTCTAGGGAATGGAATAAGCCAGGTACTTCTTTTATTCCTTCTTCAAGGTTTGAAAAATTGTATCCTTTACCAGCAAAATCTATAGAGTTTTGGGAAAAAAATCCCCAAAGTTGATGGGGCTATTTCTACTCTTGCTAAACGTATCACTATTCCTATGGAAGATAGCACTTCCTTTAAGGATCCTTTAGATAGGAAGTTTGAATCTTATCTAAGGAAGGCCTATTTATATTCAGGTCATCTTCTCAGACCTGCTATTTCTTTGGCTGATGTTGCGGCTGCATCAACTTTCTGGTTGGAAAATTTAGCGCAACATGAATTGGATTCTGACATATCTAGCGTTATTCGCTTACTGCAACATGCTAATCATTTTATTTGTGATGCCATTTTTGATATTATCAAAATTGATGTTAGATCCATGTCTTTAGCTGTATTAGCTAGAAGTGCTTTGTGGCTTAAGTCTTGGAATGCTGATATGACATCTAAATCTAGATTACTATCTCTTTCTTTCCAAGGTAATAATTTATTTGGTTCTCAGTTGGATTCTATAATTTCAACTATCACTGGGGGAAAAGGAGTTTTTTTGCCTCAGGATAAAAAACCTAAGGGTAAATCTAAGGCTTCTAACCGTTTTCGTTCCTTTCGTCAGAATAAGGAACAAAAACTCAATCCTCCCCCCAAGGTATCTGCTTCCAATTGGAAGCCTTCCTCAAATTGGAATAAATCCAAGCCATTTAGGAAACCAAAGTCAGCCCCTAAGTCTGCATGAAGGTGCGGCCCTCATTCCAGCTCAGCTGGTAGGGGGCAGATTAAGGTTTTTCAAGGATTTTTGGATAAAATCTGTCCAAAATCATTGGATTCAGAGCATTGTCTCTCAAGGGTATTGAATAGGATTCAGAGTAAGACCTCCTGTGAGAAGATTTTTTTTCTCACGCATCCCTGTAAATCCAGTAAAAGCTCAGGCTTTTCTGAAGTGTGTTTCAGACTTGGAGTCTTCAGGGGTAATCATGCCAGTTCCTCCTCAGGAACAAGGTTTGGGGTTTTATTCAAACCTATTCATTGTACCAAAGAAAGAAAATTTATTCAGATCAGTTCTGGATCTAAAAATTTTGAATTGTTATGTAAGAGTACCAACTTTCAAGATGGTGACTATAAGGACTATTCTGCCTTTTGTTCAGCGAGGACATTATATGTCCACAATAGACTTGCAGGATGCATACCTTCATATTCCGATTCATCCAGAACACTATCAGTTTCTGAGATTCTCTTTTCATTACCAATCTGTTGCTCTTCCATTTGGTCTAGCAACAGCTCCAAGAATCTTTTCAAAGGTTCTGGGTGCCCTACCATCTGTAATCAGAGAACAGGGTATTGCAGTGTTTCCTTATTTGGACGATATCTTGGTACTAGCTCAGTCTTTACATACTGCAGAATCTCACACGAATCAACTAGTGTTGTTTCTTCGGAAACATGGTTGGAGGATCAATTTACCAAAAAGTTTCTTGATTCCTCAGACAAGGGTCACCTTTTTAGGCTTCCAGATAGATTCAGTGTCCATGACTCTGTCTCTAACAGACAAGAGACGTTTAAAATTGGTTGCAGCATGTCGGCACCTTCAGTCTAAGTCATTCCCTTCAGTGGCTATGTGCATGGAAGTTTTAGGTCTCATGACTGCAGCATCGGACGCGATCCCCTTTGCTCGTTTTCACATGAGACCTCTTCAGCTTTGTATGCTGAATCAATGGTGCAGGGATTATACAAAGATATCACAATTAATATCCTTGAATCCCAATGTACGACACTCTCTGACATGGTGGATAGATCACCATCGTTTGGTTCAAGGGGCTTCTTTTGTTCGGCCAACCTGGACTGTGATCTCAACAGATGCGAGTCTTTCAGGTTGGGGAGCTGTTTGGGGATCTCTGACAGCACAAGGGGTTTGGAAATCTCAAGAGGCGAGATTACCAATAAATATTTTAGAACTCTGTGCAATTCTCAGGGCTCTTCAGTATTGGCCTCTGCTAAAGAGAGAACCGTTCATTTGTTTTCAGACAGACAATATCACAACTGTGGCTTATGTCTATCATCAGGGTGGGACTTACAGTCCCCAAGCTATGAAAGAAGTATCTTGGATACTTGCTTGGGCGGAATCCAGCTCCTGTCTAATCTCTGCGGTGCATATCCCAGGTGTAGACAATTGGGAGGCAGATTATCTCAGCCACCAGACTTTTAAATCCAGGGGAGTGGTCTCTCCATCCAGATGTGTTTTCTCAGATTGTTCAGATGTGGGGTCTTCCAGAGATAGATCTCATGGCCTCTCATCTAAACAAGAAACTTCCCAGATATCTATCCAGGTCCAGGGATGTTCAGGCGGAAGCAGTGGATGCGCTGACACTTCCTTGGTGTTATCATCCTGCTTACATCTTCCCTCCTCTAGTTCTTCTTCCAAGAGTGATCTCCAAAATCATCATGGAACAGTCTGTTGTGTTGCTGGTGGCTCCAGCATGGCCACACAAGTTTTGGTATGCGGATCTGGTTCGGATGTCCAGTTGCCCGCCTTGGCCACTTCCGTTACAGTCGAACCTACTATCTCAAGGTCCGTTTTTCCATCAGGATCTCAAATCATTAAATTTGAAGGTATGGAAATTGAACGCTTAGTTCTAAGTCATAGAGGTTTCTCTGACTCAGTGATTAATACTATGTTACAAGCTCGTAAATCCGTTTCTAGAAAGATTTATTATAGAGTTTGGAAGACTTACATTTCATGGTGTTCTTCTCATAAACTCTCCTGGCATTCTTTTAGAATTCCTAGAATTTTACAGTTTCTTCAGGATGGTTTGGATAAGGGTTTGTCTGCAAGTTCCTTGAAAGGACAAATCTCTGCTCTTTCTGTTTTATTTCACAGAAAGATTGCTATACTTCCTGATATACACTGTTTTGTACAGGCTTTAATTCGTATTAAGCCTGTCATTAAGTCAATTTCTCCTCCTTGGAGTCTTAACTTGGTTCTGAAGGCTTTACAGGCTCCTCCATTTGAACCTATGCATTCTTTGGACATTAAACTACTTTCTTGGAAAGTGTTGTTTCTTTTGGCCATCTCTTCTGCTAGAAGAGTTTCTGAGTTATCTGCTCTTTCTTGTGAGTCTCCTTTTCTGATTTTTCATCAGGATAAGGCAGTTTTGCGGACTTCTTTTCAATTTTTACCTAAAGTTGTGAATTCTAACAACATTAGTAGAGAAATTGTTGTCCCCTCCTTATGTCCTAATCCTAAGAATTCTTTGGAGAGATCCTTAAATTCTTTGGATGTGGCAAGAGCTTTGAAATATTATGTGGAAGCTACTAAAAATTTCAGGAAGACTTCCAGTCTATTTATTTTATTTTCTGGTTCTAGGAAAGGTCCGAAAGCCTCTGCTGTTTCCTTGGCTTATTTTTTGGGTTGTGGATTAATTTTTTCAGCGGAATATGGCTGTTTTTATTTTTATTCCCTCCCTCTCTAGTGACTCTTGCGTGGAAGATCCACATCTTGGGTAGTCATTATCCCATACGTCACTAGCTCATGGACTCTTGCCAATTACATGAAAGAAAACATAATTTATGTAAGAACTTACCTGATAAATTCATTTCTTTCATATTGTCAAGAGTCCATGAGGCCCACCCTTTTTATGGTGGTTATAATTTTTTTGTATAAAGCACAATTATTTCCAAGTTTCCTTTGTTGATGCTTTTTACTCCTTTCTTTATCACCCCACTGCTTGGCTATTCGTTAAACTGATTTGTGGGTGTGGTGAGGGGTGTATTTATAGGCATTTTGAGGTTTGGGAAACTTTGCCCCTCCTGGTAGGAATGTATATCCCATATGTCACTAGCTCATGGACTCTTGCCAATATGAAAGAAATGAATTTATCAGGTAAGTTCTTACATAAATTATGTTATTTTCATGCACAGATTAATTAAAGGGACATTAAACCCATTTTTTTTCATGATTCAGATAGAGCATACAATTTTAAACACATTTCTAATTTACTTCTAGCATGCAATTTGTTTTTTTTTTTCTTGGTTTCTTTTATTGAAAAGCAAGTAAGTAAGCTCAGGAGCGTGCACGTGCCTTGAGCCCTATATGGCAGCAGTTTTGCAAGAATGCTATCCTTTTGCAAGAGCACTAGATGGCAGCACTATTTCCTGTTATTTAGTGCTCTATGCACCTACCTACTGGTATCTCTTCAACAATGAATATCATCGGAAAAAAAAAAGAACATTTGATAATAGAAGTAAATTGGAAACTTTTTTAAAAAAAATTGTATGCTCTGTCTGAATCACAAAAGAAAATGTTTGGGTTTCAGCAGCTAGTACTGGTGCTACATGCCAGCAGCAATAGCACAAAGGATATATTTTTAAAAGAGGGCAGGATTGTCAAGAACAAATGTAAAAGCTTATTATCTGGCACTGTAATCAATCAACTGATATGCAGATATCTAGACCACTACTGATTAGAGTAAAACAGTAAATTCAAATCCTTTCCTGCCTTTGAATAACAGTTTTAACTACACAAGCAAATGAATTATTGAAATCTTTGCATTGTGTTTGCTCATTTATTAGTGAAAGGGACGACTCATTTTATGTTTTTAAACAAATGGAATCAATGCAGCAAAATTAGTGATTTTTTGCATTCACCGGAATCCAGATTCACATGTCTAATGATAATAAATGGTAGGTCTAATAGCGTCCAATACATAAAGTATAAAAAAGCAGTCTCTACCCAATGGACCTGGGACAATCATTAATTAAGGTTATGTTGGCCCTTTCTTAGTATTGATATATTTCCACCTTTACGTTTTTGGGTTCCAGTAATTATCCATGATATAGATTCAATGTAACTATGCATCCGTAAAAGTCTTCAGATAATTTAGTCTTAAAATATCTCAAGCAGAATTATTAATGAATATAATCATCAGGACACTTCACCTGAGCTAATCTGTCTTTTTTTAATCATCCAATTTCAATACCAGTATTAATTTAACAGGAGGTCTTTCTCGGTCTCAAGCAAATGAAATGCAATATCTGCCTTACCCAGGCTGACACCAGAACTCATAACTTATGTGCGGTCATAAAACTCATTCTGACTTCTAGTGAAGAATTAACACTCTTATATGGATCTTTAACTAATAAATTGGAATACAATTCTGTGCCTGATTTTGGTTTTCATAAAGAAGGAAGTGGAGATGGTTATAGTACTTTACTGAAACTGATATAATGTTCATTTATTTTTAGAAATTGAGCGAGATCCTGAATTCTTCATCTATAAGGACTAATTAAAGTGTTTGGTCAATTACTCTTTGCTCTGAGAATAAATACTTTATCAACAAGTGAAATATACAAAGTATAATATAAACCTTCAATAATTACACAACACATTGTCTACATAGAAGCTTCAGCAAAGACATATTTTTTTGTGATCACATAGAGGGTTTTAGTTTTAACTACTTTTGTTTTATAGTTGTAAATGTGTCTCTTGTCCTGTTAGTTTCAATATCCCAATAAACTTATTTCTATATATTTTTGTTAATGTTAATTTAAAATATATATAAATATATATGGAGAGTAAGGAAGAGTGATTAAAGGCGCACAAACAGTTGGATAAATACAACAGTAGCTATAAGTGATATTACAGTCCTTGCCACAAACTGAGGGTCAGTTTATATGTTACACATTCTATGATTGTATGCTCAGCTAGAAAAAAGCTTAATGATACTCCTGTCAATATATAATATTAGCACAACTACAACACCGAAGAAAGTCAGCAATATGAGCTGATAGTAGGGAGTGGTGCAGGTTCTCTTTATATAGAGCAATCAGCAGATGTTCTTAAGTTCATGTGATAATCATAGAGGAAATATCCACATAGCAAGCCAAAGTCATAGAAAAGAGTTTGTAACGTGTTTCAAAGGTGATAAATGACCTTCTTCTTCAGAGGATACGACTTTGGCTTGCTATGTGGATGGTTGGATTTTGCTGAAAATACATGAGTACAATTGGGGAACGATTGTACAGTATAACAAACCTTATATATCTAGCCTAACGGCATTAATTGTTAGCCATCCCATATCCACACTGCCTCGTGTTGGTGACGTCATCAGCGATTCCTCAGTCCTATTGATCATAAGATACTTAGGCATTCCACGTGTCAAACGTATCATATACACAGCAGTAATACATCTAGCTCTGCACAAATCTAATAATTACTCCTGTGAATGAAACATTTTAAAAAACATATGCATCAAAAACAGGATCAGACTTATATGTTCTGCATGGGTAACATATGAACACATGCTATCCCAGCCACAGTAGTTTAACCTACAACCAGTAAACAAACCTGTATTAAATAATATCATATAGTCTTCATAGCATCTGGAAGTATGTATAGAAACCTCACACACAGTGAGTACCCATTAGGTTTTAGGTATCATTCCATCATGATTAGTAGAAAGGACTAAAGTCCAGAGAGGTGTTGAGGCCCCTTGGAGCCAAAGTGTCCATCCGGTAAATCCATTTGCTCTCAAGTTGAAGCAATCTTTTGGCCCTATTGCCAACCCTATTTAGAGGGGGCACATGATAAATCAACATTGATCGTAAACTGGAGACACTGTGCTTGTAGTTGGTAAAGTGGCGTGCCACCGGCTGATCCGATTTGCCCTTATATAAAGCTTCCCGGATGGCACACCAATGGTTGGCCATCCTCTCGCGGAAGGTAGTAACTGTCTTCCCTATGTAAACCATTGAACATGGGCACATCAGCATATAGACCCCAAAGGTACTAGTGCAGGTCAACCTGTGGCGTATAGTGTAGCAATGATTATTGTGTGGATGCTGAAATGATGACCCCCTAAGCATACAATTGCAGGTAATGCAGCTGCTGCAAGGAAAACACCCCTTTTTGTCTGTTTTCAGCCAGGTTTCCTAATCTTGCTTTATTCCAGGTGACAGGATAACTCCCAGCATCCACTAAATCCCTACGTTACTGGGGCAGATTGTGGTCGCTGGACCCGTTTCTAGCTCAGCTTATTTATCTTAGGATAAGGGGTGCTTAACTGTCCATACATGGTTACAGACCATGTTTGGCCTGTGCATATGTTCTGCTATTTGAGGAGAGATAGATGTTTCAGCTTTCTGCTATATGTGGAAGTAGTAGATCCATGCCCACAGTTACTCTGCGCAAATGTTTGAGGGGTATCTATACTATATTACTCCAAGATCCGTAACAGACAGCTCATATAACTTTTTAATGTTGGAGATATTACTTATGGGGTGTTTATAGTATAAGCTATATTTTTCTGTAGTACCGCATGACCCATGGACATCTGTACATAGCCTCCATTTAGATTACTCTCAATTTTAATATGTACCCCTTCACCCCTTCATTTCTGCTCTCAAGGGCTTCATCATAATGGTTTGAACTACTATAAAGCCCAAAAGTGGCTATCCTACTGACTAACATATATGATTCAGTTAACTCATTTAGAATGGTCCGTAAGTGGCCTACCAATTAGTCTGTCAAATATTTTTGTCTTATCAGAGATTTCAAATCCTTAATGTTCAATGTCTCACACATCCCTCTCAACAGTTTATGCCTAGATAGAGCAACTTAGCAATACAGATCCTAGAGCATTAATATTGTCCCAGAATAGGTGCACATATATATACCTACTATGTAGCTTAGAGGCCCTTAGCACCCCATATATAGAGAGGTGATTCCCTTTCCTGACCACCACCCAACTATTTGATATTTTACCCTATGCAGACAAACCTAGAAATATCACTCAAGCAAGAATTCTCTTATTTATCCCATTGGAATTGTTTGCCCCCAACAAGTGCCACATATCAGTTTTATCCCAAGAACTTTCCTACAGTATAACAGCACTAGAGTATTTCTTTTTATCTGCTAAATTAATAAAACGGGGTGCTGTTTCCTTACAGTCTCCCCAAGCTCATAACCTAATATTTATATTTGCTGAGCCCTGCAGGTCCTCAGAATATGTTATACTTAGCTCAGAACTATAGAGATATCTAGGCCACAGTTAGTTTGAGGTCCTATATTTATACTAACCACATGTTATATTGCATCTAAAAACAGTAAGACACTGATAGATCATATAGAGCGCCTTTATGAAAGTAGGGGAATATATGTACCAACTAGAGCTTCATAGTCTTTCTACCTCCACTCACAAGACACATTTCACTTACATTTGCTATGAACACTATTGCTGTTGCGTATCCACTAACTATCCTATCCTAGTTTAATGACAGCTCCCATTTATAAGGTTATGTAGCATTGCAATGATATATATGTCTGCGTTTTTAAAGTATATGGGTTGTATCTCTTACACGTCACAGATGATACTAGGTGGTACATATTGGATATAGTTTTATAACTAGCGGCCTAGGAGCTAAGATTTATAAATCAGACAGGATTGAGCTACTATGTTCTATTTCAGAGAGTGCTGCCTGTGAGTGGAGCTGCATGCTGTTATACTTCTACAGAGGATAACTAAATACCTGAAAACCATCATTACCGATGTTGTGAAATGTACTAGCTGGTCTGCAATTGCACATATAACTCTACAATTTAGACTGGCCATGGAGTCATTAGTTCTAATAATGTTGCTGCATCCTTATATGTTACTACCCTTGATCTCATATTATTTTGCAACTTGGATTCCATTAGCTTATATGAGGCTCTATTTTATTCACTCTAAGGAACATATTAGTCAGTTATAATATACATACGATCCACTAGTTCTTACTAGCCCACACAATGAAATAACCCTCTGCTCACTCATAAAGTTATTACCAAAGTCAAACCTGAATAGCCTTGTCTTAGCTCCCATAACTCTCCCATAACGTCCCTTAGATTCCGATTGGCTGATAGAATTCTATCAGCCAATCGGAATTAAGGTTGAAAAAATCCTATTGGCTGTTGCCAATCAAATCAGCCAATAGGATTGAGCTCACATTCTATTGGCTATTCCAATCAGTCAATAGAATGCAAGCTCAATCCTATTGGCTAAATGCAACAGTCCATAGGATTTTTTCAACCTTAATTCCGATTGGCTGATAGAATTCTATCAGCCAATCGGAATCTAAGGGAAGCCATCTTGGATGACGTCATTTAAAGGAACCTTCATTCGTCGGTAGTCGTCGGAAAGAAGAGGATGCTCCACGTCGGATGTCTTGAAGATGGAGCCGCGCCGCGCCGGATGGATGAAGATAGAAGATGCCGTCTGGGTGAAGACTTCTGCGGGCTTGGATGAAGACTTCGACCCCTTCGTTGAGGACTTCTCCCCGCTTCTTGGAGGATGGATGTCGGATCTTCAAAACTGTAAGTAAATCTTCTGGGGTTAGTGTTAGGATTTTTTTAAGGGTTTATTGGGTGGGTTTTAGTTTTAGATTAGGACTTGGGCCTGCAAAAGAGCAAAATGCCCTTTTCAGGGCAATGGGGAGCTTAGGTTTTTTTAGATAGTATTTTATTTCGGGGGTTGGTTGTGTGAGTGGTGGGTTTTACTGTTGGGGGTATTTGTATTTTTTTTTACAGGTAAAAGAGCTGATTACTTTGGGGCAGTGCCCCGCAAAAGTCCCTTTTAAGGGCTATTTGTAGTTTATTGTAGGCTAGGGTTTTTTTATTTTGGGGGGACTTTTTTATTTTCATAGGGCCCTTAGATTAGGTGTAATTGGTTTAAAGCTTTGATAGTTTCTTTTTTCTTTTTTGTAACAGTGTTTATTTTTTTTGTGTAACTTAGTGTTTGTTATTTTTTTTGTAACTTAGTTAGTTTTTTGTAACTTTGTAATTTTTTTAGTGTAGAATTAAATTATTTGAGAAGGGTTAGGTGTTTAAATATATAATATAGTTATTTGTAATTTTATGTAATTATATAATAAAAGTTAGGTTAGATTAATTATTAATTTAATATAGTTTAATGTAATTTTATTATAACAGTTAGGGTAGGTTAATTAATAGTTTAATAGAGTTTAATGCAATTTTATAATAATAGTTAGAATAGGTTAATTAATATTTAATATAGTTTAATTTAAATCTAAAGATAAGTTTCAATTTATTATAAGATAGGAATGAGTTAATATTTAATATAAAGTTAGCGGGTTGTTAGGTTTAGGGATTAATAGGTTAATTTAGTTTATGGCGATGTGGGGGGCTGGCGGTTTAGGGTTTAATACATTTCTTTAGTTGTGGTAGGCTCCGGGAGCGGCAGGATAGGGGTTAATAACTTTATGTAGGTAGCGGCGGTATAGGGGGTGGCAGATTAGGGGTTAATAAGTATAATGTAGGTGGCGGTGGGCTCCGGGAGCAGCGGTTTAGGGGTCAATAACTTTATTTAGTTGCGGCGGGGTCGGGGAGCGGCGGGATAGGGGTTAATCAGTTTAGTATAGTGTGGGTGTTTAGTGACAGTATACAAATAAAGCTGTGAAAAAGCCAAAGAGCAGCGAGATCGATGACTGTTAGTTATCAGCAGTCCGCTGCTCATCGTCCCGTACTTGGTGCGTGACTTTTTAACAGCTTTCTTGGTAAATATGGAAAAGTTTTCAGGTCCACGGCAGCAATGTTAGGCAGGCATATTGGTGCCGGCGAATGCAGCACAGTTGACAGCTTGATAAGTAGGCCCCTATATCTGAAGTCCAGATGTGCACATCGTTCTTAAGCTTTCGAGCTAACTTTTTACATTAAACTTGTAATACCTGCACAATCACAATAATTTTTTACTTTGAGAGCAGTTAGCACACGTGCAAAATATAATTAGCGTGATTCTTGTACTCAATACTGTGATTCTTGTGCTCAAAGCATACAGTACAGAGCAATGGTTTGCCATTCTTTCTGGCAGTCAAGAGGTTAAATAGAGAGAATTTATTGGAAATCAGGCTCAGAGTTATAAACATGCCCATCTTTTCTTTAGAAAGCTGAATACTGGTTGGAAGGCTGCTCTTTCTGTGTGAATCAGCTTACAGGGTATGGGGAGTTTGATGTTAGTTGATATTTTCCATCCAAAAGCATTTCAAACTTGTAGAAATCTTCATGGTGGGGCACAAAAAGCCTCTCAGTGGGATATTGCCAGACTCCTTTTCACATCCGGCCTGTATGGGGAGGGGGTGATGTCTTGTGGAAAGAGTTTGATAAAAGACATTTCTCACCATTTATCAAACGAAAATCCTATTGAGTGGAAATCCTGAAATGAGGCATCTCTGCATTTTCCATGACAACCAAAGGTGAAGGTTAAACACTCTCTGCCTCCAGAGATATTTTGGTGGTGTAGTTTGCACATGATCTGTAATAAGCGCCTAGAGTCTTCCTGCAGCGCAATGCACCAGTTCAGTCTGTAACTAGCAATAGGGCTCTGCAGGGGTTTCATGACAACCAGATCATTTCATTATGACCAATAATAAAGAGAATACAGATTTTCATCAGCATAAAGGGAGCACAATGTGTCTGATTACAGCAGGAAAAAGTATCTAGGATTCAAAATATGAGTGTTTTGTTTGTTTAAAAGGATAAAATGGGACAGTTTTGTTTCCTTTCATTATCAAATATTTCATGACTACACAAACTCCTTTATATATATATATTTTCCAAAGTAGACAATGGCAACAGCACTTTTCTTTAAAACACTTCTTTATTAAAGTAACATTTTAGGATATAATACAGCAACGTTTCGAGCCTCTTGGGCCCTTCCTCATGCTATAGATTAAGAACAAACATCTCCCTTATGTACACCTGTGTATAGGGTGTGGCTTAGTTAATTACAGAATTTTACCTGCACTTAGCTCATGTTGGTATCCCCAACTGATAAGGTTCTGACTAAACTTTTCAACTTTATTATTCAACTTTGTTATTATTTTTTCATAAACATTTATTTCTCAACACTTAAATGTATGCTTATGTGGTATGTCATATATGTTTCTTTATAATATATTACAAATAGACACATATCCACACTTTTTATACACAGGAATATAAAAACAATTATAAAAACAAATGTAGATCATAATCCTTGTTTAATCCATTCGGATATAGTATTTTCAGATTTTTTATCCACCATACTTCTTTCTTTTTAAGTAGCAACTCTCTATTACCTCCTCTCCTTGGTTTAGGAATATGGTCTATGACCTGAAACCTTAACTGACTAACAGTGTGCCCTGCTTTTATAAAATGTGATGAGACAGGTAATGTCATATCCTTGCATTTTATAGAGGACTTGTGTGCACTTATTCTGTCCCTGATGGGGTTAATTGTCTCCCCTACATAGCCCCGCCCACATGGGCATTTCAAGATATATACAACATAATTAGTATCACAGGTGAAGAGGCCATTGATTTCTCTCTTTTTAGTGTCATTAATTTGTGCAACATTTTTACCCTTTATCATTGAGTTACATTGAGCACAATGTAGACAGGGGTATGATCCCTTATTTGCAGTTGTCAGATAGTTAACTGGATCTTTTTTATTACTGCCAATATCTGCTTTCACTACAAAATCTCTTATATTTTTAACCCTTTTATATGAACTGATGGGGGTTGTTGAAATTCCCTAATGGTAGGGTTAGTCCTCTCCAATAGATACCAATGCTTTCTTATTATCTTAGAGATATCTTCACTGTACTGATTATATTCTGAAGTGAAAATCAGCTGATTTTTTATTTTATCTTTATTAATCCCTATTCTCTCTTCCTTAACTGTCTGTTCACATTTCTCAATGATAGATATAGGATAGCCTCTATTGCAAAATTTCTTGGCCATTTGATTCATTCTTTTTTCCTGCAATCTTGGTTCTTTTACATTTCTAGCTGTCCTTAAAAACTGGCTTTTGGGAATTGATTTAAACACTCGCTCAGGATGAAAACTTTCATAATGTAATATTGTGTTACGATCTGTTGATTTACAATAAAGATCAGTAACCAAATTACCAGATTGTTTGTATACCCATGTATCCAAATAACTCACTCTATTTCTAGAATAATTAAGAGTAAATTTAAGGCAGCCTGTGCAGTGATTGAGTTCTTCAACAAACGACTCTAGGGACTCCTCTGTGCCCCTCCATACGCCAAAATTTAATTATATATATATAAGGGCCAGATTACAAGTGAAGCGCTATTTAACACTACCACTCAAGCGTTAACTGTGCTAGATGTAAGCTTTACGTGCTCGTCAGTTGCGCTCGTTTTACAAGTGCTCTTATTTAGTTACTATTGTACTCTTATTTAAATAATGCTGTACTGCTGTACTGTTATTTAGTTACTAATTGAACTCTTGTACTCTTATTTAGTTACTAATTGTACTTTTGTGCTGTTATTTAGTTAGTACTGTACTCTTATTTAGTTACTACTGTACTCTTGTACTCTTATTTAGTTACTACTGTACTCTTATTTAGTTACTACTGTACTCTTATTTAGTTACTACTGTACTCTTGTACTCTTATTTAGTTACTACTGAAGTTCAATCCTATTGGCTGATCCAATCAGCCAATAGGATTGAGCTGGCATTCTATGGGCTGATTGGATCAGCCAATAGAATGCAAGCTCAATCCTATTGGCTGATTGCATCAGCCAATAGGATTTTTTCTACCTTAATTCCTATTGGTTGATAGAATTCTATCAGCCAATCGGAATTGAAGGGACGCCATCTTGGATGACATTATTTAAAGGAACCTTCATTCTTCAGTTGGACGTCGATGGAAGAGGATGCTCCGCGTCGGATGTCTGGAAGATGGACCCGCTCTGCGCCGGATGGATGAAGATAGAAGATGACGCCTGGATGAAGACTTCTGCCCGTCTGGAGGACCTCTTGTGGCCGGCTTGGATGAAGACTTCTGCCCGTCTGGAGGACCACTTCACCTGGCTTCGTTGAGGACTTCGGCCCGGTTGGGTGAAGACTTCTCAAGGTAGGGTGATCTTCAAGGGGTTAGTGTTAGGTTTTATTAAGGGGGGATTGGGTGGGTTTTAGAGAAGGGTTTGTTGTGTGGGTTGTGGGTTTTAATGTTGGGGAGTATTGTACTTTTTTTTATTAGGGGGATTAGATTAGGTGTAATTAGTTTAAAAAACTTGTAATTATTTTATTATTTTCTGTAATTTAGTGTTTGTTTTTTCGTACTTTAGATAATTGTATTTAATTGTATTTAATTGTTGTTAAGGGGTTAATAAGTGTAGGTAGGTTGCGGCAACATTGGGGGTGGCAGATTAGGGGTTAATAAATATAATGTATGTTTTGGCGATGTTGGGGGCAGCAAATTAGGGGTTAATTCATATAATGTAGGTGACGGCGGTGTCCAGAGCGGCAGATTAGGGGTTAATAATATAATGTAGGTGGCGGCGATGTTGGGGGAGGCAGATTAGGGGTTAATAAATGTAAGATTAGGGGTGTTTAGACTCGGGGTTCATGTTAGGGTGTTAGGTGTAGACATAAAATGTATTTTCCCCATAGGAATCAATGGGGAAATCGTGCACGAGCACATTTTGCAAGATCACCGCTACCGTAAGCAGCGCTGGTATTGAGGTGAGATTTGGAGCTAAATTTTGCTCTCCGCTCACTTTTCTGCGGCTAACGTCGGGTTTGTAAAAACCTATAATACCAGCGTTGTCTGTAGGTGAGCGGTGAGGGAAAACTGCTTGTTAGCACCGCACACCATTACCGACAAAACTCGTAATCTAGGCGTTATTTAGCTAATATTGTATTCTTGTACTAATATTTAGTTGCTATTGTACTCTTGTACCCTTATTTAGTTACTACTGTACTCTTGTACTCTTATTTAGTTACTACTGTACTCGTGTTCCCTTATTTAGTTACTACTGTACTCTTGTACTTTTATTTAGTTACTATTGTACTCTTGTTCTCTTATTTAGTTACTACTGTACTCTTGTACTGTTATTTAGTTACTAGCTGTACTCTAATTTAGTTAGTATTGTACTCTTGTACTGTTATTTAGTTACTACTGTACTCTTGTACTCTTATTTAGTTACTAATGTACTCTTGAACTCTTATTTAGTTACTACTGTACTATTATTAGTTACTATTGTACTTTTGTACTGTTATTTAGTTAATATAATATTCTTGTACTCTTATTTAGTTGTACTTGTGTACTCTTATTTAGTTAATATTGTACTCTTGTTCTCTTGTTTAGTTACTACTGTACTCTTGTACTCTTATTTAGTTGCTAATTGTACTCTTATTATTTAGTTGCTACTGTACACTTGTACTCTAATTTAGTTAATATTGTACTCTTGTACTCTTATTTAGTTAACAATGTACTCTTGTTCTCTTATTTAGTTACTACTGTACTCTTGTACTGTTATTTAGTTAATATTGTACTCTTGTTCTCTTATTTAGTTACTACTGTATTCTTGTACTGTTATTTAGTTACTAATTGTATTCTTATTTAGTTACTACTGTACACTTGAACTATTATTTAGTCAATATTGTACTCTTGTTCTCATATTTAGTTACTACTTTACTCTTGTACTGTTATTTAGTTATTATTGTACTCGTGTTCTCTTATTTAATTACTACTGTACTCTTATTTAGTTACTATTGTACTATTATTTAGTTAATATTGTACTCTTGAACTCTTATTTAGTTACTACTGTACTCTTGTACTCTTATTTAGTTAATATTGTACTCTTGTTCTCTTATTTAGTTACTACTTTACTCTTGTACTGTTATTTAGTTAATATTGTACTCATGTTCTCTTATTTGGTTACTACTGTACTCTTGTATTGTTATTTAGTTACTATTGTACTCTTGTTCTCATATTTAGTTTCTACTGTACTCTTATTTAGTTACTATTGTACTCTTGTACTGCTATTTAGTTACTACTGTACTCTTGTACTCTTATTTAGTTACTAATGTACTCTTGAACTCTTATTTAGTTACTACTGTACTATTATTTAGTTACTATTGTACTCTTGTACTGTTATTTAGTTAATATTGTATTCTTGAACTTTCTATTTAGTTACTAATGTACTCTTTTACTCTTATTTAGTTAATATTGTACTCTTATATAGTTACTACTGTACTCTTGTACTCTTTTTAGCTAATATTGTACTTTTGTTCTCTTATTTAGTTACTACTGTACTCTTGTACTGTTATTTAGTTATTAATGTACTCTTGTACTCTTATTAACTTACTAACTGTACTCTTTTTTTAGTTACTATTGTACTTTTGTGCTATTATTTAGTTGCTACTGTACACTTGTACTCTAATTTAGTTAATATTGTACTTTTGTACTCTTATTTAGTTAATATTGTACTCGTGTTCTCTTATTTAGTTACTACTGTACTCTTGTACTGTTATTTAGTTACTACTGTACTATTGTACTGTTATTTAGTAACTATTGTACTCTTGTACTGCTATTTAGTTACTACTGTACTCTTGTACTCTTATTTAGTTACTAATGTACTCTTGAACTCTTATTTAGTTACTACTGTACTATTATTTAGTTACTATTGTACTCTTGTACTGTTATTTAGTTAATATTGTATTCTTGAACTCTCTATTTAGTTACTAATGTACTCTTGTACTCTTATTTAGTTAATATTGTACTCTTATATAGTTACTACTGTACTCTTGTACTCTTTTTAGCTAATATTGTACTTTTGTTCTCTTATTTAGTTACTACTGTACTCTTGTACTGTTATTTAGTTATTAATGTACTCTTGTACTCTTATTAAGTTACTCACTGTACTCTTTTTTAGTTACTATTGTACTTTTGTGCTATTATTTAGTTTCTACTCTACCCTTGTACTCTAATTTAGTTAATATTGTACTTTTGTACTCTTATTTAGTTAACCCCTTAATGACCACAGCACTTTTCCATTTTCTGTCCGTTTGGGACCAAGGCTATTTTTAAATTTTTGAGGTGTTTGTGTTTAGCTGTAATTTTCCTCTTACTCATTTACTGTACCCACACATATTATATACCGTTTTTCTCGCCATTAAATGGACTTTCTAAAGATACCATTATTTTCATCATATCTTATAATTTACTATAAAAAATTTTATAAAATATGAGGAAAAAATGGAAAAAAACACACTTTTTCTAACTTTGACCCCCAAAATCTGTTACACATCTACAACCACCAAAAAACACCCATGCTAAATAGTTTCTAAATGTTGTCCTGAGTTTAGAAATACCCAATGTTTACATGTTCTTTGCTTTTTTTGTAAACTATAGGGCCATAAATACAAGTAGCACTTTGCTATTTCCAAACCATTTCTTTTCAAAATTAGCGCTAGTTACATTAGAACACTGATATCTTTCAGGAATCTCTGAATATCCATTGACATGTATATATTTTTTTTTAGTAGACAACCCAAAGTATTGATCTAGGCCCATTTTGGTATATTTCATGCCACCATTTCACCGCCAAATGCGATCAAATAGAAAAAATCGTTCACTTTTCACAAATTTTTTCACAAACTTTTGGTTTCTAACTTAAATTATTTACAAACAGCTTGTGCAATTATGACATAAATGGTTGTAAATTCTTCTCTGGGATCCCCTTTGTTCAGAAATAGCAGACATATATGACTTTGGTGTTGCTTTTTGGTAATTAGAAGGCCGCTAAATGCCACTGCGCACCACACGTGTATTATGCCCAGCAGTGAAGGGGTTAATTAGGGAACATGTAGGGAGCTTTTTGGGGTAGTTTTAGCTTTAGTGTAGTGTAGTAGACAACCCCAAGTATTGATCTAGGCCAATTTTGGTATATTTCATGCCACCATTTCACCGCTAAATGCGATCAAATTAAAAAAAACGTTAATTTTTTCTCAATTTTAGGTTTCTCACTGAAATTATTTACAAACACCTTCTGCAATTATGGCACAAATGGTTGTAAATGCTTCTCTGGGATCCCCTTTGTTCAGAAATAGCAGACATATATGGCTTTGGCATTGCTTTTTGGTAATTAGAAGGCCTCTAAATGCCGCTGCGCATCACACGTGTATTATGGCTAGCAGTGAAGGGGTTAATTATGTAGCTTGTAGGGAGCTTGCAGGGTTAATTTTAGCTTTAGTGTAGAGCTCAGCCTCCCACCTGAAACATCAGACCCCCTGATCCCTCCCAAACAGCTCTCTTCCCTCCCCCACCCCACAATTGTCCCCGCCATCTTAAGTACTGGCAGAAACTCTGCCAGTACTAAAATAAAAGGTATTTGGCCCTTTTTAAAAAAAAAAAAAAAAAAAGCATATTTACATATGCTGATGTGTAGGATCTCCCCTTAGACCCCAACCTCACTGATCCCCCACCAAACTGCTCTCTAACCCTTCCCCTCTGCAATAATGGGCGCCATCTTGGGTACTGGCAGCTGTCTGCCAATACCCAGTTTTGTAACAAAATGTGCCTTTTTTTTAAAAAATTCCCTTTTCTGTAGTGTAGCTTTCCCGCCCCCACCGAGACCAACCCCCAACCCCTTCCAGGACCCTTAGATTGCATTTTAGTGGGGTTTTTTTTTCAACTTTTCAACTTTTTTTTTTCTGTAGTGTAGCGGTTCCCACCCGCTCCCGCCCCGTACACGCGCCCGCCCACCACCCCCGTGCACGCGCGCGCTCCCGTGCGCGCCCCCGTAGCTCCCGCCCCCGATCCCGCCCCCCCTCCACTCCACATAGCGCACCGATGGCCGCCACCCGCCTCCCACGTAAGCTCCCACCCACCAACGATACCGGCCATCGATGTCCGGTGCAGAGAGGGCCACAGAGTGGCTCTCTCTGCATCGGATGGCCAAGGGGGGTTATTGCAGGATGCCTCCATATCGAGGCATCACTGCAATAACCGGAAAGCAGCTGGAAGCGAGCAGGATCGCTTCCAGCTGCTTTCCAGACCAAGGACGTACGCCACACGTCCTCGGTCATTAACTGACTTTTTTTTGAGGACGTGTGGCGTACGTCCTTGGTCGTTAAGGGGTTAATATTGTACTTGTGTTCTCTTATTTAGTTACTACTGTACTCTTGTACTGTTATTTAGTTACTTCTGTACTTTTGTACTGTTATTTAGTAACTACTGTACTCTTGTACTCTTATTTATTTACTATTGTACTTTTGTACAATTATTTAGTTGCTACTGTACACTTGTAGTCTAATTTAGTTAATATTGTACTCTTACTTAGTAAATATTGTACTCTTGTTCTCTTATTTAGTTACTACTGTACTGTTATTTGGTTAATATTGTACTCTTGTTCTCTTATTCAGTTACTACTGTATTCTTGTACTGTTATTTAGTTACTAATTGTACTCTTATTTAGTTACTACTGTACTAATATTGTACTCTTGTTCTCTTATTTAGTTACTACTGTACTCTTTTACTGTTATTTAGTTAATATTGTACTCTTGTTCTCTTATTTAGTTACTACTGTATTCTTGTACTGTTATTTAGTTACTAATTGTACTCTTATTTAGTTACTACTGTACTCTTGTACTATTATTTAGTTAATATTGTACTCTTGTTCTCTTATTTAGTTACTACTGTAGTCATGTACTCTTATTTAGTTTCTACTGTACTCTTATTTAGTTACAATTTCACTATTATTTACAGGTAGTCGTCGACTTACGACCGCATTACGTTCTGACCGTCCGGTCGTAAGACGATTTGGACGTAAGTCGGCCGATATATCTACGGCATGTAAATAAAATGGTCTAATGTAGGGTTTAGGCAGATAGGTCTGCTGCTACACATCACAGGTATTTTGGACTGCAACATGGTGAGAGGCTGCGACACATGCGAAGGCTGCTGCTGCTGCTTACGACAGTCACTCTCGTATGGCCTGCACACAAGCACTGCTGTCTGCAGTACGACACATGGTCGTAAGTATGGATGGTCATAAGTCGCATAGGTTGTAAGTCGACGAGTATCTGTAGTTACTATTTTACTCTTGTACTGTTATTTAGTTAATATTGTACTCTTTTACTCTTATTTAATTACTACTGTACTATTGTACTCTTATTTAGTTAATATTGTACTCTTGTTCTCTTATTTAGTTACTACTGTACTCTTGTACTGTTATTTAGTTAATATTGTACTCTTGTTCTCTTATTTAGCTACTAATGTACTCTTGTACTGTTATTTAGTTACTATTGTACTCTTGTTCTCTTATTTAGCTACTACTGTACTCTTGTACTGTTATTTAGTTACTACTGTACTATTATTTAGTTACTATTGTACTCTATATTGTTATTTAGTTACTATTGTACTTTTGTACTGTTATTTGGTTACTACTGTACTATTATTTAGTTACTATTGTACTCTTGTTCTCTTATTTAGTTACTATTGTACTCTTGTACTGTTATTTAGTTACTACTGTACTCTTGTACTCTTATTTAGTTACTAATGTACTCTTGAACTCTTTAGTTACTACTGTACTATTATTTAGTTAATATTGTATTGTTGTACTCTTATTTAGTTGTACCCTTGTACTCTTATTTAGTTAATTTTGTACTCTTGTTCTCTTGTTTAGCTACTACTGTACGCTTGTACTTTTATTTAGTTGCTAATTGTACTCTTATTTAGTTACTACTGTACTCCTGTACCCTTGTTTAGTTAATATTGCACTCTTGTACTATTATTTAGTTACTACTGTACTATTATTTAGTTACTACTGTATTCTTTAGTTACTACTGTACTCTTGTACTCTTATTAAGTTACTACTGTACTCTTGTGCTATTATTTAGTTACTATTGTACTCTTGTACCCTTATTTAATTACTACTGTACTCTTATTTAGTCACTACTGTACTCTTGTACTCTTATTTAGTTACTACTGTACTCTTGTACTGTTATTTAGTTACTACTGTACTCTTGAACTGTTATTTAGTTAATATTGTACTCTTGTACTGTTATTAAGATACTCATTTTACTCTTGTTCTCTTTTTTAGTTACTACTGTATTCTTGTACTCTTATTTAGTTACTACTGTACACTTGTACTGTTATTTAGTTAATATTGTACTCTTGTTCTCTTATTTAGTTACTACTGTACTCTTGTACTGTTATTTAGTTAATATTGTACTCTTGTTCTCTTATTTAGTTACTACTGTACTTGTGTACTGTTATTTAGTTACTACTATACTCTTGTACTCTTATTTAGTTACTATTGTACTGTGTGAATGAAGATGATTTGCATGAAGAAGTTTCTTGTACCAAACTCTATCAAATTGTAAAATAGTTTTTTTAAGTAAATACTGTATAGTTTGTCAATTGAATGTGAAATGTTTCTCCTTTATTTTCTTAAAAGAAAATGACAACCATTTCTCAGATTAATTTTAGTTAATATTGTACTCTTATTTAGTTACTACTGCACTCTTATACTGTTAGTTATATTGTGCTATTGTACTTTTATTTAGTTACTACTTTATCTTGTACTCTTATTTAGTTACTACTGTACTCTTTTACTGTTATTTAGTTAATATTGTACTCTTGTTCTCTTATTTAGTTACTACTGTACTCTTGTACTGTTATTTAGTTACTAACTGTACTCTTATTTAGTTACTAATGTACTCTTGTACTGTTATTTAGTTAATATTGTACTCTTGTACTATTATTTAGTTACTATTGTACTATTGTACTATTGTACTCTTATTTAGTTAATATTGTACTTGTGTACTCTTATTTAGTTACTACTGTACTCTTGTACTTTTATTTAGTTAATATTGTACTCTTGTACTGTTATTTAGTTACTACTTTTCTCTTGTACTGTTATTTAGTTACTTATTGTACTCTTATTTAGTTACTGCTGTACTCTTGTACTCTTATGTAGTTACTACTGTACTATTGTACTGCTATTCAGTTACTATTGTACTCTTGTTCTATTATTTAGTTACTAGTGTACTCTTGTACTCTTATTTAGTTACTACTGTACTCTTGTACTCTTATTTAGTTAATATTGTACTCTTGTTCTCTTATTTAGTTACTACTTTTCTCTTGTGCTGTTATTTAGTTACTAATTGTACTCTTATTTAGTTACTACTGTACTCTTGTACTCTTATGTAGTTACCACTGTACTATTGTGCTGTTATTCAGTTACTATTGTACTCTTGTTCTATTATTTAGTTACTACTGTACTCTTTTACTCTTATTTAGTTACTACTGTACTCTTTTACTCTTATTTAGTTACTAACTCTACTCTTATTTATTTACTACTGTACTCTTGTATCGCTATTTAGTTACTAACTGTACTCTTATTTAGCTACTACTTATTTAGCTACTACTGTACTCTTATACTCTTATTTAGTTACTACTGTACTGTACTCTGTACTGTTATTTAGTTAATATTGTACTCTTGTACTCTTATTTAGTTACTACTGAACTCTTGTACTCTTATTTAGTTAACATTGTACTCTTGTTCTCTTATTTAGTTACTACTGTACTCTTGTACTGTTATTTAGTTACTATTGTACTCTTGTTCTCTTATTTAGTTACTACTGTACTCTTGTACTGTTATTTAGTTACTAACTGTACTCTTATTTAGTTACTATTGTGCTTTTGTACTATTATTTAGTTACTACTGTACTCTTGTTCTCTTATTTAGTTACTACTGTACTCTTATTTAGTTACTATTGTACTCGTGTTCTCTTATTTAGTAACTATTGTACTCTTGTACTCTTATTTAGTTACTACTGTACTCTTGTTCTCTTATTTAGTTACTACTGTACTCTTGTTCTGTTATTTAGGTACTACTCTACTTTTATTTAGTTACTATTGTACTCTTGTTCTCTTATTTAGTTACTACTGTACTCTGATACTCTTATTTAGTTACTATTGTACTGTGTGAATGAAGATGATTTGCATGAAGAAGTTTCTTGTACCAAACTGTATCAAATTGTAAAATAGTCTTTTTTAGGTAAATGCTGTATAGTTTGTTGATTTACTATGTGAAATTTGTCTCCTTTATTTTCTTAAAAGAAAATGACAACCATTTGTCAGAGTAATTTTTGCTTTGGATCATTATCATGTATTTATTGTCCTTTTATTGGACCTTGAGAATGTTTTTCCTAAATATATTTATAACCCTTTAAAGATAGATGAGATAAATATGAGTTTGCGTAACCAATAGAGATTGCTGTTGGTGCTTTGAGCTGAATTTAAACAGGATATTAACTTACCTAGAGACTGAATGTTTAAGAAATAGCAATGCACATGGGTGAGCCAATCATATGAGGCATCTATGTGCAGCCACCAATCGGCAGCTTCTGAGCCTATCTAGATATGCTTTTCAGCAAAGAATATCAAGAGAATGAAGCAAATTTGATAATAGAAGTAAATTAGAAAGTTGTTTAAAATTGCATGCTCTAGCTGAATCATGAAATTAAAAAAAATTGGGTTTAATGTCCCTTTAAATGGACAGTCAACAGCAAAATTGTTATTGATTAAAAGATAGATGACGCCTTTAATACCCATTCCCCAGCTTTGCACAACCAACATTGTTATACAGGGAGTGCAGAATTATTAGGGAAATGAGTATTTTGACCACATCATCCTCTTTATGCATGTTGTCTTACTCCAAGCTGTATAGGCTCGAAAGCCTACTACCAATTAAGCATATTAGGTTATGTGCATCTCTGTAATGAGAAGGGGTGTGGTCTAATGACATCAACACCCTATATCAGGTGTGCATAATTATTAGGCAACTTCCTTTCCTTTGGCAAAATGGGTCAAAAGAAGGACTTGACAGGCTCAGAAAAGTCAAAAATAGTGAGATATCTTGCAGAGGGATGCAGCACTCTTAAAATTGCAAAGCTTCTGAAGCGTGATCATCGAACAATCAAGCGTTTCATTCAAAATAGTCAACAGGGTCGCAAGAAGCGTGTGGAAAAACCAAGGTGCAAAATAACTGCCCATGAACTGAGAAAAGTCAAGCGTGCAGCTGCCAAGATGCCACTTGCCACCAGTTTGGCCATATTTCAGAGCTGCAACATCACTGGAGTGCCCAAAAGCACAAGGTGTGCAATACTCAGAGACATGGCCAAGGTAAGAAAGGCTGAAAGACGACCACCACTGAACAAGACACACAAGCTGAAACGTCAAGACTTGGCCAAGAAATATCTCAAGACTGATTTTTCTAAGGTTTTATGGACTGATTAAATGAGAGTGAGTCTTGATGGGCCAGATGGATGGGCCCGTGGCTGGATTGGTAAAGGGCAGAGAGCTCCAGTCCGACTCAGACGCCAGCAAGGTGGAGGTGGAGTACTGGTTTGGGCTGGTATCATCAAAGATGAGCTTGTGGGGCCTTTTCGGGTTGAGGATGGAGTCAAGCTCAACTCCCAGTCCTACTGCCAGTTTCTGGAAGACACCTTCTTCAAGCAGTGGTACAGGAAGAAGTCTGCATCCTTCAAGAAAAACATGATTCTCATGCAGGACAATGCTCCATCACACGCGTCCAAGTACTCCACTGGCAAGAAAGGGTATAAAAGAAGAAAATCTAATGACATGGCCTCCTTGTTCACCTGATCTGAACCCCATTGAGAACCTGTGGTCCATCATCAAATGTGAGATTTACAAGGAGGGAAAACAGTACACCTCTCTGAACAGTGTCTGGGAGGCTGTGGTTGCTGCTGCACGCAATGTTGATGGTGAACAGATCAAAACACTGACAGAATCCATGGATGGCAGGCTTTTGAGTGTCCTTGCAAAGAAAGGTGACTATATTGGTCACTGATTTGTTTTTGTTTTGTTTTTGAATGTCAGAAATGTATATTTGTGAATGTTGAGATGTTATATTGGTTTCATTGGTAAAAATAAATAATTGAAATGAGTATATATTTGTTTTTTGTTAAGTTGCCTAATAATTATGCACAGTAATATTCACCTGCACACACAGATATCCCCCTAAAATAGCTATAACTAAAAACAAACTAAAAACTACTTCCAAAACTATTCAGCTTTGATATTAATGAGTTTTTTGGGTTCATTGAGAACATGGTTGTTGTTCAATAATAAAATTAATCCTCAAAAATACAACTTGCCTAATAATTATGCACTCCCTGTATTAATATATTTTATAGCATTTAAACCTCTAAATTGCTGCCTGTTTCTAAGCCACTACAGACAGCCTTTTATCACATGCTTTTTTATTAGCTTTTCCCAACACGAGACTGCTAATCCATATAAGCCATATAGATAACATTGTGCTCTCTCCTGTGGAGTTGTGGCTGACATTGCACTAATTGGCTAAAATGCAAGTCAATAGATAATAAATAAAAAATCATGTGATCAGGGGGCTGTCAGAAGAGGCTTAGATACAAGGTAATCACAGAGGTAAAAAGTATATTAATATAACTGTGTTGGTTATGAAAAACTGGGGAATGGGTAATAAAGGGATTATCTATCTTTTTAAACAATAACATTTTTGGAGTTGACTGTCGCTTTGACCTTTTCTCACAGAGACTATATTTTAAGAGGTCTAAAAGCTGCACTTTCAAATGCATGACAGAATATATTATAATTAATTATGCAAAACATAGCTAAATATTCTGTGTATTTACATGTAGTTTAGGGGAACACAGTTACATTTTCATTCATATTTACCAAATTAACCATCACAAACTCGTATTGTCTAAATATGTGTACTGTGTTTGTTTTAAAAATGGTGTTAATAATGGGATATAATAGGATTTTTCTTTTGCCGGATTTTTTTCAGGCTTCAAGAAAGCATTAAAATAAATTGCTGATAAAAAAGCATATTCTAATGGCAGATGTCCTGCTGCTTAAATCTATATTCTGATAGAAAAGTGCAAAATGCCTCATAATTCCACCTGCTAATACTGGGCTAGTGTTCCTCCAGTACTGACAGAATTAGTCATAAAAATGATTCATCTCCCTTAGGCACAATTCTTAATTCTACATTCCCCCTTCCAATCATATTTTCTGCTTCAGAAGAAGTTCATCCTCTGCTACTGCAACCCTGGCTGCTCAGTGATAGTTAGAAAAGAAATTTAACTTGCGCAGAAGTGAAATGCAGCAGCTTTGGGAACAGAAGATTGCTTGGCGCACAGAACCGTAACAGTGTCTGGCATTGTGCCAGCTGTCAAGTAGGTATAGATCAACATTAACCCTTAGTTGCCAGAAAGGGCTGAAAAGCATTCAACAACAATGCATTGCAACAGTCACTGGCAAACAAAGGGTTAAACCACAGTGCTATTTTGCCCTGTATGTTAGAAAGGAGTAAAATCAAACATTTAAGTCTTGTTAAGGGGGAAAATGGTTTGATTTTCTTGAACAATCATTTAATGACTCTGTGAAATTTCCATTCCACACTTAATTTATTACTTGGAAATCTTTGGCCTTTGTTCGAGCTGGAAGTTTCTGTGGATTCATTTATGTCAGTGTGTATAGTTACAGTCATTGTTATGTGTAACACAGTATAGAGAAACGACTTCCAGCCAGTGGCCTATTTAGGTGTTGTGCTGCCCTAGGCATTCAAAATTCTGCTGCCTTCCCACACCAGGCCTTTTTTTGGCCATAATAATAATAAGGCTGTAATGTAATTTTTTTTCAATGTTCACCAGGGCTTGCAAAACACTTGTGTACACTTAAGTGGGTTGAATTAGCACATGTGTATATAGTATACCTGTGAGCAGTAATATATATAAAATACAGACAGTTAGTGCTAGTTACGTCACCGGCCACTCCCAACAGAGACTCGAAAAGTGCTGCCCCCCTTAATCTGGCGCCCTAGGCAAGTGCCTTGTTTGCCAAGGCCAAAATACGCCCTTGCTTCCAGCGGTTTGTATTTTTATCTTTCCATCTTCCATACCTGATTACTATGGATCAGCCCTGTCTAAGTAAAAATGGTTTCGAAAGTAGATTGTAACACAAGCAAAGCCTCATTCAAGAACAGGAAGTGGATATTTATGATATTAAAGGGACAGTCTAGTATAAATTAAACTTTCATTATTCAGATAGGACTTTTAATTTTAATCAACTTTCCAATTTACTTTTATCATCAAATTTGCTTTTTTCTCTTGGTATTCTTAGTTTAAACTAAACATAGGTAGGCTCATATGATCATTTCTAAGCCTTTGAGGGCTGCCTCTTATCACATGCTTTTTAAATCTCTTTTCAACACAAAGAGACAAAAAGTACACGTGGGCCATATAGATAACACTGTGTTCAGGCACAGGGGGTTATTTAAGATCTAGCACAACACAATGCTAAATTTAAGACAATAGATAATAAACAGTCACAGTCATGTGATCAGAGGGCTGGAAGAAGGTTCCTAGATACAAGGTAATCACAAAGGTAAAAAGTACATTAATATAACTGTGCTGGTTGTGCAAAACTGGGGAATGGGCAATAAAGGGATTATCTATCTTTTAAAACAATAACAATTCTATGGTTGACTGTCCCTTTAAGTTAAACACACAGATTGACACTTATTGGGACAGAATCACTTAAAATGAAAAGATTAAACTTTTAGGGATGGGCGAATGTGCTGAAAATGCAATTAATTTGGTAGAACAAATAGTCCTGTGGACATTAGTTTTGGACAATCGAATGTTGATAAAATTCAGTAATCAAATGTTATTTCTGGTTTTGGAATGTTACTTCGTTTCCTAATGTTCATAATTACATTGAGTATCCACATCAGAAATTTTGAATGTAACATTTAATTTAACAAATACAATTCTGAAATTCAGTAGTTCATGTGGTAGGGAATTTAGTAAATTGATACATAATAAATACAAATATATCAATTTGAAGTTTTCTATTTTGAATATTGCATTTAAAGAGCGCATTAGAAATTCTATTATATCAAACCAATGTTACAACGTTGTACAAACATTCGCCAATCTCTAGAAACTTCACATTTAAAGTCTTTTATCTTCTGAATTAACTGAGAAAAGCTCATTAAAGGGACATAAAGCTTAAGAAATGTATTAAATTGTTTTATTTCTGCATAAGAAAGAGTAAATTAAAGCTGTTTATTTGGATTTTGATAGGAAATGTAATGTGTGTGCAGATGTAGCCCATGTGATAGGAAATAACTGGATGATTAGGACTATTCCTAACTCTCTATTACGACAGTCACAAACTTCACAACTAATTAAACAAATGCGTTTTTTTTCGGGGCAGAAACTTCCATTAAAAAAACAAACTGTTAAATATTTTAAAATGCACCTTTTGATGTGCAGTAGTTCCCATACAATGCAAGATGCATGTCTTGTTCATTTGCCTTTGCTGCTTTACTGAATAAAGTTAAATGACTCTAACAACTGATACTCAGGTATCTACTGCTCACAGGCTAAAAGAGACAACTCCCATACAAAAAGTTTATTTATCCAGGACAGGAATATACATGAAAAAACACTGAGATACAGTATAATTGCTATTTTTAGAGCTAAGGACATTTTTAAGTATCATGTCCCTTTAAGATGGTGGCAAACATTGTCCTCAATAAAAATACTGAGCAACCAATTCCGATCACAGAATGAACCTAATTTCCCTGTAGACCACATGCTACATGTGCCCCTCATAATCTTACAATAGACCCCAGATCATACTGATGGCATCCGGTTAACCAGTGGTGATTTTACCTGCTCTGCATGATGGGGGTCCTGAAAGAACTTATCCTGGGTGTCGCTTTGTGTATACAAAAAAGAGATAAGACAAATGGACTTTTTGAATATAGAGCATGGTAAGATAAGGTGGTCTGTTCTCCCTAAAAGTTCAGCCCATTTGAATAGATTGAGGTTTCAATGATTAAAACCAGCTATTTTATGTATAAAAATAAAGCTAAAGGAGCACTTCCCCATGCAGTTTATACTCTGCAGCTAGTATAACGAGTAATTTTACCACGCTATCTTCTCTCCAAGGACTTTTACAGGGCAGAAACAAAACCCAAACTAACAGTTATCGCTCGTGTGCTAACCTGACACTGCGTTATATCAACTGCACTAAACCCAAAGTGAGTTATGAATACTTTACATTTCAATTTTTTTCACACAGAAGAAAATGTTCTTTTTTATTTTAAAATATATTCACTATATATTACTGGGATTGCACCATAAGCATAAACACAACACATATATTCAAGATAGATTGTGAATGCACGGGACAAAAGGTTCTCTCCAGTCTATGGAGCCTATCAATATTACACAGAAAGTAACCGCACTCTATAGAAAAAACATAAGAAAAATATATATGCAAATACAAACAAAGTTTTATTATTGTACAAACAGAAATAATTCTATATGATGAACTATTAAAAACACAGTGACTGGGCGTCCCCAGTCAAAGGTAAAAACCAAACGTCAGTCTGTGTTAAAGGCAATCCCATCAGATAGTAATACTTTGTAACTAATGAATGTGCATATGAGGCAAATGATAATTAATTTGTAAATGGTATTTCCCAACGTTGTACTTCAATGCTCGCTAATAGCAGGCTATATGTTGTCTGTAATGGAATTGTAAAGCTTCAATTTCCACACATGTGTTTAATGCATAAACTTCAAGCCATCCACTCTGTTAGTAGCAAGCTGTGTAGATGTTAAAAAACAATAAGCAAATTAGTGATGTCCTAAGCTATGGTTAGTATGCAATTTTCAAAGCATTTATGCACTGAGCAGTAGACTGTATCAGTGTAGTTGGAACAGTGAGGAGTGCATACAAGTATCAAAGCTGTCATCAATAGTGTTTTGGGACCAGCACTCATGGAAAGATTTCCAACAAGTTCACACCCTCGGTGTTCCAATATTGTAATGCAGTGTATGCACAGATTGCTAAACAGTAGATCTGGCCTCACCCAGAATCTGAGGTACTTGCTGCATGAGTGTATCTGCTCTCCAATAGGATTCCCCGGACCACATGGATGGTGAGTTAGCAAAGGCCTGGATCAACCGAGCAGAGCAATCACCGGCTGGCATCTGACGCAAAACACAGGCAATGCACGTTTTGGGCTATGCCCTTCAACATGGCCTGATCCATGTGGAGTGCTTCTAATCTATTTAAGCACAATACAATATTGTTCTCTCTAGTGCCGCATATTTATAAATTCAGGTGAGTGCATCTATATTTTGTAAAGTTCATATACACAGTTTCATATATTTTTCTATTGTGATTGACATCCTTTATATTTCAAAAGTTATATAATCATACTTACATCTTATTACATTTACAGAAAGAAAAGTACATATCCCTACAATTATAGAAAGGTACCCCACGTTATCGCCCTAATTAGTCCATAGGGAATCATAGTATAAAGTTTTCTTATCCACTGTTTTACTTTCTCAAACAACAACTTTTACCTGTTACCCTCCTCCTTAAAGGACCCACACTATCCACAACCTGAAACTTCAGATGACTAATATGTCCCATCGATGTAAAATGGTGGGCAACTGAGGCGTGAGGATCTGACTTTGCTATGGCTGTTTTGTGTTGTTTGATCCTATCTTTTATACTTTTATTAGTCTCCCCTACATAAGCTAAACCACATAGGCACTTAATCACATAAACAACGTATTGAGAATCACATGTAAAATGTCCCTTTATGGGGAAACGTTTACTTGACCTAGGATGGGTGACTGTGTTCCCTGACTGTATAGAGTGGCACTGGGCACAGTTATTACATGAAAATGTGCCTGAAGAGATTTTATCATTTACCTCATCTTCCATTTTCTTATGCGGGCCTACATCTGCCTCACTAGTTTATTCTTTAAATTTGGATTTTTCTTAAAGGAAAAAAGGGTAAATCCTTAAAAGTGTTGGCTAACATTCTATCCTCAGATAGTGCCGACCAATGTTTTCTTATAATCTTCTTGAGGGGACCAATATGGTAACCAAATTGTACCACAAAATGGATTCGTTCCAAGGCCTTCTTATTCTTATTCACTCCAAGCAGTTCTGATCTACATAACTAATTAACCTTACATGTGTGTTCTTGCAATAACCTAGGAGGGTACCCTCTTTCTTTAAATCTCTCCATAAAATCATCTAGTTGACAGTGCAATCTTGAATCCTCATTTATCATTCTTAATTGACTATAGGGAAGGCTTTTCAGAGTGTGAGGAGGATAGATTTTAAAATATATATATATATATATATATATATAAACAGAATAGATAGATAGATAGATAGATAGATAGATAGAGGTATACAGGTATATTACACACACATATCCATGGCTGCGATATCCATTGAAAGTAATGGCTGTATTCATTCGAAGTCAGACGTGCTAACCCTTCTCTGGTAAATGCGGTTTACCACGGACTTGTAGTATCAAAGTTGCTAATGGTAGCTCTGTCCAGAGATATTGGTTATTGTGCCTGCACTATCATTAGTGTGCGTCAGGCTGCCAGGAATCAGACTGAGATGAGAAGTGCAAAAATAATCACACCTTTATTAATAGCAAAAAATAATAAAAAGTCCACAAGTCAAATAACAAGCCAGGAGTCAAAACCAGAGCTGGTAGTCAGATGAGCCGAGTCAGGAACCAAAGTGAATAGTCAGACAAGCCGGAATCAGGAACAAGGAAAACAGCAGAGTCAGGAACAAGCCAGGGATCAGGAACCAGGAAGGATGTCAGGCAGCCAGGTAATACACAGGAACTCTCACAAACAGGTCTGAGACAACGCAAAGGCAAAGCATACTGAACAGAGGCCCTTTAAATAATAAGTGATGACATCACAATTCTGAGACTGCATCCTGTCTCACATGGATGATGCACTCCAGTCTGACCATAAAAGGAAGTGCAGGAAGTGTGCAGCATCCCCCACAATGCACCATAGTCAGGAAGAGAGGTGAGTAAAATGGCTGCCAGCAGCACATGGCAAACACAACAGGGAAAAAACCCTGACAGTGTGTCACTTGTTATCTGGCCTTATTCATTTTTTATGAATAATTTATACTCAGCTGTTTAAAAAACATATTTTGTAAATAAAACAGTAGCTTTGTAAACTGAATTAGATCTGAGTTATCTATGTGTCTTGACACCATATCTTTTTGTTTAGGACTTTAAGGTTACAAAGATATTGTTAATTGACACACATCTTTCCCTGCTACATATCTTATTTTTAGCAATATGGTTACATGATATGACATTGTAAAAACTCTATTTAACCCTTAATCTGCAAAACATTGTCTGCCTATGACAACCAAGAGGTTAATACAGAAGAGTCAATTAATTTTATGTTCAAAGAAACTTTAGTTCCAAGCCTAAAGGGAACTTTTGGAAGGAAAAAAAACTAACATTGAAACTATTTATTGCTTTTAACTGAATAAAATAGTTGCTCAAAGTTTTTTTTTTTTGGTTTTTTTTTATTATTTACACTTTGGGCTTTTCTATAACTGTGCAGTAAAATAATATATTAACGCAAGCTGCACCATGCCAGACTGGCACATATGGTGTGAGAGGTAAGGAAATAAAGACCCCTCGCTGTGCCAGCTCAAATCTTGGGTTAATCCCCTGCATGTCACTTTAGTAATGATGCAATTTATCTTCCCTGTGAAAAAAACTGCACAGTTCTATGGAGCAGAGATCTATCTTTTCACCATTCATTAAAATGCCAGGAATAAAATCCATTAACATGGAACCTAAAGGGGTCAAATGCTTTTATGCAGCAGAAGAAGCCTTGGGGTAATTCAGCACTTATAATTTTCTTTTTAAATTAGTAGATTTTTTTTTGTTCTCAGCATTTCCTTTTCATATTTGCAAAGCTGTCACATGCAAAGACTACGCAACTGAAAATGTATGTGCTGGTTACTTAGCATGGTGAAATGGCACCACGCTGATTCAAATTTAGACAAAGTGTATGAGCTAGATAATAAAGTGCACGTAATAAATAGCAAAGCCGATTCGCTTCACGTGTGCATCTGCTTTTTAGTTTCTTCCTGGTGGGCATTTCTATTTAAACTCACATTGCCTCTTAGGCACCGCTATTCTGACCTGGTTTTCTAAGTACATTTGGGAAAATAGTTGATTTGAATGAAGAAAAAATATGTTCTTTTCAAAGTAAAAAATATCTAAAAGTAACTTAGGTGGAACACAGAGATCTCATAAAATAACCAAAAATAGATTAACCCATTAGCTGCTAGAGACGGAGATCACTTTGCGATGCTACTTTACAATACTCTCTTGTAGCCATGAAGATAATAAACATGGTTATTGCGGTCCTATGGACATCAGGATACGATCATGGTTCATATTGTTTTTCTACTGTCCATATATAAAACAATCATTTGTGAGCAGAAAAGTGAGAAACAATGAAAGTACCAGTAAATACAGTAGATTTGCATAATCAACAAATGCACGATAACAAAATAATGTAATAGCACTTAGTCTGAACTGCAAATGAGTAGTAGATTTTTTTCTAACACATTTCAAATGATGTCTATTTCCACTCCCCCTGTACCATGTGATAGCCATCAACCAATCAAAATGCATAGACATATATTCTGTGAATTCTTGCACATGCTCAGTAGGAGCTGGTGAGTCACAAACTGTAATTATAAAAAGACTGTGCACATTTTGTTAATGGAAGTAAATTGGAAAGTTATTTAAAATTGCTGCTCTATCTGAATCATGAAAGTTTATTTTTGACTTGAGTGTCCCTTTAAATGCAAAGGTGTCTAGAAGGAATGTAAGAGAGCAAACACCCTCCTGGAATTTATCGCCTTAAATTTTCATGATCCAGATAATTTACTTCTATTATCTAATTTGCTTTGTTGACTTGGTATCCTTTGTTGAAAAAGCATACCTAGGTAGGCTCAATAGCAGCAATGCACTACTGGGATCTAGCTGCTGATTGGTGGCTATACATATGCCTCTTGTCATTGGCTCACCAGATGTGCTCAACTACCTCCCAGTAGTCCATTGCTGCTCCTTCAACAAAGCATACAGAAAGAATTAAGCAAATTTGATAATAGAAGCCAAATATAAAGTTGTTTAAAATAGTTTGTTCTATCTGAATCATGACATTATTTGGGCTTTCACGTCCCTTTACGTCTAATCATAAACTCACACTGTTTTGCCAATGAGACGCCATTTCATGTGATGCTCATGTGTACAAGTAACTGTCTCCTGCTGAACTTGTTGCTCATGATATTATCACACTTGGTATCCTCCCCTAAACAGAACTGTTTTTGTGGACACCCGTGGTTAAGCAGGAAATTTACAGAGGAACTTCAAAATCCCAAAACTAAAGTTATGGCTACATTCAGCAAAGTATGCTATCTGCACACTGAATTGCGATATTGCACTTGGTTTGCGTTATAAAGGTAATAATATTAACAGATCTGTTCGTATCATCACTTCACAGATTGTTAGTCCCTGACGAAGTGCCTACGGGCAGGAAACGCGTCGGACGTTTTCTTCTGTTCCTTGCTCTCTCCCGAGCTTGCATGTACCCCTTCAAGTCTTTGACTTTCAATAAAGTCGATTTTTACCTGCATGACTTTTTGCGGATTGTTTTTCTTTGCAGCAGGTACAAATAACTTTGTATTCCATTAAAGTTGGTAGATGTTTGATGCAATCTAAGGATTATACAGTGTTGAAATATCCCATCTTAGGGCTCGTTTCCATTGAGCCATTAAAAATGGAGCCGTAAGCTACCGAAGTTGCCGGCAGCTAAAAGTAATTTACGGCTCCATTTTAGTATCAGGTTTCCATTGAATTATTTAGCACATTGCATGCAGTCGCCCTTTCCGTTTCGGTGTACGTTATAGCATTGTGTTAACACTTTCATCCGATTCCGGATTTCTTGAAAATTAATAGGTTACTATGGTAACCCGACCTTACACTACACTTTACACTCGATCACATTTACAGCGCTACATACAAGTGTGGCGCATATATTTTACTCGTCGCTAGCTGTTATAATAAAAGCAAACACCTAACGCATGAGCAATATCTACCTCTCAACCGCCACCCCCCCCCCACAGCAATAACTAATAAATGTATTAACCTCTAATCCGCCAACCCCCATATCGCAAAGTATCTATTAAAGTTATTAACCCCTAAATCGCCATCCCCCCACATTGCAACTAACAATAAAATCTATTAACCTCTAAACCGCCATTACCCCACAACGCAAAGCACCTATTTAAACTATTAACCCCTAATCCGCCATCCCCCACAACGGAAAATACCTATTTAAACTATTAACCCCTAATCTGCCATCCCCCCCAAAACCCAAAGTACCTATTTAACCTATTAACTCATAAACCGCCATCCCCCACAACGCAAAGTATGAATCTAATCACTAAGATCCCTAACCTAACACCCCCTTTAGTTAACCCCCATTACATAAAATAAAAAAAGACTATTAAACCATTAAATTAATTACACTACCAAAATTAAAAATCCTAATCTAAAATTTAAATAAAAAATCCTAACATGGGGGGCGTGTCCAAGCAGCGGCTCTGAGTAGTTGCACCTTTCTGGGGCTCCTGAGGAAAAATCAATAATCTGCTGATTATTGTTATTATTTCACAGCATCTATCAAGAATACGAATATCATCGTGTTTACTATTATCTTCTAGCAACAATTCTTTCAGACTTGCTGTATTAAATGAACCTTGAGCAGAAAGCGGACAATTGAGGCCTGTAGAAGCGGCAAAATTACAGGCAGCGTTCCCCCCCCTAGAACTTTGGGGTACTAAGCCAGAGCTGGTTTGCACCCTTAGCTCTAGTTATACTACGATTTCAAGCTCTCACCACTATATTATACTCACATCTCTCATCAGCCTGAATACCTGCACAACTGCTTACTACGCTGCAGTTAATCGCAACCATGTGAGATGTTGAGTTTTCTGACAAGCTGGACTGCCGATTTGCCAAGATAGAGGCATTACTGCAATCTATAGCAGACAGATTACCCTCAGAACACAAGCTAAATTCATATATAAAAAGCACAATACCTGCAAAGACCCCAGCGACTCCTATGCAGCTCAATGTAAAAGCTTCATACCTCGGAGAAGACAGACAGCCCAGCATGCGGACAATTCCAGAGCTCACGCAACCAAATACCAGTCATATACTACCGCAGACAATGTGTGGCTTTGCATATCATCCAAAAGATATCACTTGGCAGTATTCTCCTCGAGCTGAACATTCCCTTCACAAGCTGGAGCCATCAGATCAGAGAAGTAATGGCAATACTGGATCCCCCACAGCGGTAAGCTTCTATGGGACACAGACACCATCTTTACCTGTATACGAAGGGGAGTCACTGATTCCTATGGACAGTGGGACTACACACTTACAGGCCCATTTATCAAGCTCCGTACGGAGCTTGAAGGGCCGTGTTTCTGGCGAGTCTTCAGACTCGCCAGAAACACAACTTATGAAGCAGCGGTCTAAAGACCGCTGCTCCATAACCCTGTCCGCCTGCTCTGAACAGGCGGACAGGAATCGCCGGACATCAACCCGATCGAATACGATCGGGTTGATTGACAGCTCCCTGCTGGCGGCCGATTGGCCGCGAGTCAGCAGGGGGCGGCGTTGCACCAGCAGCTCTTGTGAGCTGCTGGTGCAATGTTAAATGCGGAGAGCGTATTGCTCTCCGCATTTAGCGAGGTCTTGCGGACCTGATCCGCAGTGTCGGATCAGGTCCGCAAGCCCTTTGATAAATGGGCCTGTTATACTCCAACAACCAAGTTGGACTGGGACGCTTTACTTCACAATACATTACCTATTGCCTTCAATTTTAGCGGTTCCCAACACAGGCAAAATCCAAAGCACCTAATCCAGCCTGAAACAGCTGCTCTGAACATTCGTCTGCCCAGACCTGCTGAATGCATTTTCCCTCCAGCTAGCCTACCCAGCGCTAATGCCGCAATCACAGATTTTATCTACTCCCTCATGGCCCACCTATACAAGACTCCTCTTGGCACACAAATGAATATATGGTAGAAGAAGAGGAAAGGAGAGGGTTAACAACCGAACACTGCTTCAGTCAATAATATGCCATACTTAATGTGCATATTAGACAGCTAGTTAAGACAAATTATTTCAAATGTGTTATATGTTAAACACTCTGATGTTTTTGTTGTATTTTTTTTAACAGGGGTCCAGAAAATTAATTTAGTTTTTCACTGTTCTGCTTTATTGTTACCTTGACTTCCTACTGTAAGCCAAGTGAGGGGTTCAATATGTGTTTATTTTATTTTTTTCCATTTTGTTTTATCTCCTCTCCTTATAAGTAATCAGTGGTATATAAGTACTCTCCACAATTTGTATGAATGTCCACGATCAGCAGCCGGGGCCGAGGGAATGAGCTAAAACTAGAATACCACCATTCTTTACTCTGCCTATAAGAAAGTCTGTATATATTTTTACTGGTTCCCCTTTATGTTATTTTGCTGCACCAATGTTACCATGTTATTTTATGGTTATAGTTAAGTCTTTACAGGACTATCTTTTTAAACTAACTATACGACTACTATAATTAGGAGCAACCAATATTAAGAACTATAATTTGTTGCCTACCTTATCATAGCTATTGATAAACCTCTAAGAAAACATAGCCCTTGCACTATCTTACAACACCCTCATATATCTTAAGACATAAGCCTAGCGAGTTTTTGCTTCCCCCCTTCCATAGCTCTTTTGTTCTCTCTTGACATACACCTCAGCCCCCTATCTCTTTAGCTTTACCATGACTATATGGTGAGAAAATACAAATAAGCCAATAGGACGTCCAGCTTTGGACCTTCATTTTCCTTTTTCCTTTTTTTTTTATTTCTCTTCTTTTTTCCTTCCCCCTTTGTCTCTTCACCTATAACTTCTTACTCATATCATA
The DNA here is from genome assembly GCF_027579735.1 of Bombina bombina. Classification (NCBI taxonomy): domain Eukaryota; kingdom Metazoa; phylum Chordata; class Amphibia; order Anura; family Bombinatoridae; genus Bombina; species Bombina bombina. Next base: position 26,859,483 of record NC_069507.1, on the reverse strand, counting down.
TGCAATATACACTGAATAATGATAGAAGATTTGAGAATAGTTTCCATCTAATATAGTCCCTTTACTTGTTTAACTGACACAAAAGGTCCATGAGTGGTCTAGGAATAAAATGAGGATATCCACCATGTATGCTTTGTATTTCACTTACAGGTTGCGTTTTTTAATCATAATCTATACTACATTGTTCCATGAGTAACCCTATTACAATCTTGTTCCTTATAATCTCATATTCCTGTATGTATAATTCATCCTCAATAAAAAAAAAAATGGAAAAAAAACATAATTTATGTAAGAACTTACCTGATAAATTCATTTCTTTCATATTAACAAGAGTCCATGAGCTAGTGACGTATGGGATATACATTCCTACCAGGAGGGGCAAAGTTTCCCAAACCTTAAAATGCCTATAAATACACCCCTCACCACACCCACAAATCAGTTTAACGAATAGCCAAGAAGTGGGGTGATAAGAAAAAGTGCGAAGCATATAAAATAAGGAATTGGAATAATTGTGCTTTATACAAAAAAATCATAACCACCACAAAAAAGGGTGGGCCTCATGGACTCTTGTTAATATGAAAGAAATGAATTTATCAGGTAAGTTCTTACATAAATTATGTTTTCTTTCATGTAATTAACAAGAGTCCATGAGCTAGTGACGTATGGGATAATGACTACCCAAGATGTGGATCTTTCCACACAAGAGTCACTAGAGAGGGAGGGATAAAATAAAGACAGCCAATTCCTGCTGAAAATAATCCACACCCAAAATAAAGTTTAACAAAAAACATAAGCAGAAGATTCAAACTGAAACCGCTGCCTGAAGAACTTTTCTACCAAAAACTGCTTCAGAAGAAGAAAATACATCAAAATGGTAGAATTTAGTAAAAGTATGCAAAGAAGACCAAGTTGCTGCTTTGCAGATCTGGTCAACCGAAGCTTCATTCCTAAACGCCCAGGAAGTAGATACTGACCTAGTAGAATGAGCTGTAATTCTTTGAGGCGGAGTTTTACCCGACTCAACATAGGCAAGATGAATTAAAGATTTCAACCAAGATGCCAAAGAAATGGCAGAAGCTTTCTGGCCTTTCCTAGAACCGGAAAAGATAACAAATAGACTAGAAGTCTTACGGAAAGATTTCGTAGCTTCAACATAATATTTCAAAGCTCTAACAACATCCAAAGAATGTAATGATTTCTCCTTAGAATTCTTAGGATTAGGACATAATGAAGGAACCACAATTTCTCTACTAATGTTGTTGGAATTCACAACTTTAGGTAAAAATTCAAAAGAAGTTCGCAACACCGCCTTATCCTGATGAAAAATCAGAAAAGGAGACTCACACGAAAGAGCAGATAATTCAGAAACTCTTCTAGCAGAAGAGATGGCCAAAAGGAACAAAACTTTCCAAGAAAGTAATTTAATGTCCAATGAATGCATAGGTTCAAACGGAGGAGCTTGAAGAGCTCCCAGAACCAAATTCAAACTCCAAGGAGGAGAAATTGACTTAATGACAGGTTTTATACGAACCAAAGCTTGTACAAAACAATGAATATCAGGAAGAATAGCAATCTTTCTGTGAAAAAGAACAGAAAGAGCAGAGATTTGTCCTTTCAAAGAACTTGCGGACAAACCCTTATCCAAACCATCCTGAAGAAATTGTAAAATTCTCGGTATTCTAAAAGAATGCCAAGAAAAATGATGAGAAAGACACCATGAAATATAAGTCTTCCAGACTCTATAATATATCTCTCGAGATACAGATTTACGAGCCTGTAACATAGTATTAATCACGGAGTCAGAGAAACCTCTATGACCAAGAATCAAGCGTTCAATCTCCATACCTTTAAATTTAAGGATTTCAGATCCGGATGGAAAAAAGGACCTTGTGACAGAAGGTCTGGTCTTAACGGAAGAGTCCATGGCTGGCAAGATGCCATCCGGACAAGATCCGCATACCAAAACCTGTGAGGCCATGCCGGAGCTATTAGCAGAACAAACGAGCATTCCCTCAGAATCTTGGAGATTACTCTTGGAAGAAGAACTAGAGGCGGAAAGATATAGGCAGGATGATACTTCCAAGGAAGTGATAATGCATCCACTGCCTCCGCCTGAGGATCCCGGGATCTGGACAGATACCTGGGAAGTTTCTTGTTTAGATGAGAGGCCATCAGATCTATCTCTGGGAGCCCCCACAATTGAACAATCTGAAGAAATACCTCTGGGTGAAGAGACCATTCGCCCGGATGCAACGTTTGGCGACTGAGATAATCCGCTTCCCAATTGTCTACACCTGGGATATGAACCGCAGAGATTAGACAGGAGCTGGATTCCGCCCAAACCAAAATTCGAGATACTTCTTTCATAGCCAGAGGACTGTGAGTCCCTCCTTGATGATTGATGTATGCCACAGTTGTGACATTGTCTGTCTGAAAACAAATGAACGATTCTCTCTTCAGAAGAGGCCAAAACTGAAGAGCTCTGAAAATTGCACGGAGTTCCAAAATATTGATCGGTAATCTCACCTCCTGAGATTCCCAAACTCCTTGTGCCGTCAGAGATCCCCACACAGCTCCCCAACCTGTGAGACTTGCATCTGTTGAAATTACAGTCCAGGTCGGAAGAACAAAAGAAGCCCCCTGAATTAAACGATGGTGATTTGTCCACCACGTTAGAGAGTGTCGAACAATCGGTTTTAAAGATATTAATTGAGATATCTTCGTGTAATCCCTGCACCATTGGTTCAGCATACAGAGCTGAAGAGGTCGCATGTGAAAACGAGCAAAGGGGATCGCGTCCGATGCAGCAGTCATAAGACCTAGAATTTCCATGCATAAGGCTACCGAAGGGAATGATTGTGACTGAAGGTTTCGACAAGCTGTAATCAATTTTAGACGTCTCTTGTCTGTTAAAGACAGAGCCATGGACACTGAATCTATCTGGAAACCCAGAAAGGTTACCCTTGTTTGAGGAATCAAAGAACTTTTTGGTAAATTGATCCTCCAACCATGATCTTGAAGAAACAACACAAGTCGATTCGTATGAGACTCTGCTAAATGTAAAGACGGAGCAAGTACCAAGATATCGTCCAAATAAGGAAATACCACAATACCCTGTTCTCTGATTACAGACAGAAGGGCACCGAGAATCTTTGTGAAAATTCTTGGAGCTGTAGCAAGGCCAAACGGTAGAGCCACAAATTGGTAATGCCTGTCTAGAAAAGAGAATCTCAGGAACTGATAATGATCTGGATGAATCGGAACATGCAGATATGCATCCTGTAAATCTATTGTGGACATATAATTCCCTTGCTGAACAAAAGGCAATATAGTCCTTACAGTTACCATCTTGAACGTTGGTATCCTTACATAACGATTCAATAATTTTAGATCCAGAACCGGTCTGAAGGAATTCTCCTTCTTTGGTACAATGAAGAGATTTGAATAAAACCCCATCCCCTGTTCCGGAACTGGAACTGACATAATTACTCCAGCCAACTCTAGATCTGAAACACAATTCAGAAATGCTTGAGCTTTCACTGGATTTACTGGGACATGGGAAAGAAAAAATCTCTTTGCAGGAGGTCTCATCTTGAAACCAATTCTGTACCCTTCTGAAACAATGTTCTGAATCCAAAGATTGTGAACAGATTTGATCCAAATTTCTTTGAAAAAACGTAACCTGCCCCCTACCAGCTGAACTGGAATGAGGGCCGTACCTTCATGTGAACTTAGAAGCAGGCTTTGCCTTTCTAGCAGGCTTGGATTTATTCCAGACTGGAGATGGTTTCCAAACTGAAACTGCTCCTGAGGACGAAGGATCAGGCTTTTGTTCTTTGTTGAAACGAAAGGAACGAAAACGATTGTTAGCCCTGTTTTTACCTTTAGACTTTTTATCCTGTGGTAAAAAAGTTCCTTTCCCACCAGTAACAGTTGAAATAATAGAATCCAACTGAGAACCAAATAATTTGTTTCCCTGGAAAGAAATGGAAAGTAGAGTTGATTTAGAAGCCATATCAGCATTCCAAGTCTTAAGCCATAAAGCTCTTCTGGCTAAGATAGCCAGAGACATAAATCTAACATCAACTCTAATAATATCAAAAATGGCATCACAGATGAAATTATTAGCATGCTGGAGAAGAATAATAATATCATGAGAATCACGATTTGTTACTTGTTGCGCTAGAGTTTCCAACCAAAAAGTTGAAGCTGCAGCAACATCAGCCAATGATATAGCAGGTCTAAGAAGATTACCTGAACATAGATAAGCTTTTCTTAGAAAAGATTCAATTTTTCTATCTAAAGGATCCTTAAACGAGGTACCATCTGACGTAGGAATGGTAGTACGTTTAGCAAGGGTAGAAATAGCCCCATCAACTTTAGGGATTTTGTCCCAAAATTCTAACCTGTCAGGCGGAACAGGATATAATTGCTTAAAACGTTTAGAAGGAGTAAATGAATTACCCAATTTATCCCATTCCTTAGCAATTACTGCAGAAATAGCATTAGGAACAGGAAAGACTTCTGAAATAACCGCAGGAGCTTTAAAAACCTTATCCAAACGTATAGAATTAGTATCAAGAGGACTAGAATCCTCTATTTCTAAAGCAATTAGTACTTCTTTAAGTAAAGAGCGAATAAATTCCATCTTAAATAAATATGAAGATTTATCAGCATCAATCTCTGAGACAGAATCCTCTGAACTAGAAGAGTCCAAAGAATCAGAATGATGGTGTTCATTTAAAAATTCAACTGTAGAGAGAGAAGATTTAAAAGACTTTTTACGTTTACTAGAAGGAGAAATAACAGACAAAGCCTTCTTTATGGATTCAGAAACAAAATCTCTTATGTTATCAGGAACATTCTGCACCTTAGATGTTGAGGGAACTGCAACAGGCAATGGTACATCACTAAAGGAAATATTATCTGCTTTAACAAGTTTGTCATGACAATTATTACAAACAACAGCTGGAGAAATAGCTACCAAAAGTTTACAGCAGATACACTTAGCTTTGGTAGATCCAGCAGGCAGTGGTTTTCCTGTAGTATTTTCTGGCTCAGATGCAACGTGAGACATCTTGCAATATGTAAGAGAAAAAACAACATATAAAGCAAAATAAATCAAATTCCTTATAAGACAGTTTCAGGAATGGGAAAAAAATGCCAAACATCAAGCTTCTAGCAACCAGAAGCAAATGAAAATGAGACTGAAATAATGTGGAGACAAAAGCGACGCCCATATTTTTTGGCGCCAAATAAGACGCCCACATTATTTGGCGCCTAAATGCTTTTGGCGCCAAAAATGACGCCACATCCGGAACGCCGACATTTTTGGCGCAAAATAACGTCAAAAAATGACGCAACTTCCGGCGACACGTATGACGCCGGAAACGGAAATGAATTTTTGCGCCAAAAAAATCCGCGCCAAAAATGACGCAATAAAATGAAGCATTTTCAGCCCCCGCGAGCCTAACAGCCCACAGGGAAAAAAGTCAAATTTTTGAGGTAAGACAAAATATGATAATTTAAAGCATAATCCCAAATATGAAACTGACTGTCTGGAAATAAGGAAAGTTGAACATTCTGAGACAAGGCAAATAAATGTTTGAATACATATATTTAGAACTTTATAAATAAAGTGCCCAACCATAGCTTAGAGTGTCACAGAAAATAAGACTTACTTACCCCAGGACACTCATCTACATGTTTGTAGAAAGCCAAACCAGTACTGAAACGAGAATCAGTAGAGGAAATGGTAAATATAAGAGTATATCGTCGATCTGAAAAGGGAGGTAAGAGATGAATCTCTACGACCGATAACAGAGAACCTTATGAAATAGACCCCGTAGAAGGAGATCACTGCATTCAATAGGCAATACTCTCCTCACATCCCTCTGACATTCACTGCACGCTGAGAGGAAAACCGGGCTCCAACTTGCTGCGGAGCGCATATCAACGTAGAATCTAGCACAAACTTACTTCACCACCTCCCTTGGAGGCAAAGTTTGTAAAACTGATTTGTGGGTGTGGTGAGGGGTGTATTTATAGGCATTTTAAGGTTTGGGAAACTTTGCCCCTCCTGGTAGGAATGTATATCCCATACGTCACTAGCTCATGGACTCTTGTTAATTACATGAAAGAAATTATGCAATACAATAAAAAAAAATAATCCTAACATTACATACAAAATAAAACCTAAGATTTAATTTAAATAGAAAATCTAAGATTACATAAACTAAAACAAATCTAAAATCACAAAAAATAAAAAAAATCTAAGATCACATTAAAAAATAAATGAAATTATCTAAAATAATCAAATTTAAACCTAATCTAATACCCCTATAAAAACAAAAAAGGCACCCCAAAATAAAAACACCCCCTAATCTAAGACTAAACTACCAATAGCCCTTAAAAGGGCCTTTTTTAGTGCATTGCCCTAAAGCGATCAGCTCTTTTACCTGAAAATAAATACAAATTAACCCCTAACAGTAAAACTCCCCACCCACGCAACCCCCCAAAATAAAAAAGACCTAACTATAAAAATCTAATCTACCCATTGTCCCTGAAGGGGCATTTGTATGGGCATTGCCCTTAAAAGGGCAATCAGCTCTTTTGCAGCCCATTAAAAAAAATCCCTAATCTAAAAAAAACACCCCCCAAAAAACCCCAAAATACTTAACACTAACCCCAAAAAATGTACTCACCGTTCCTGAAGTCCGGACATCCATCTTCATCCAGGTTGCGAGAAGTCTTCATCCAGGCGGCGACATCTTCATCCATTGCGGGGCATCTTCTATCTTTTTCCCGGAAGTGCAGAGCTGTGTCGTTGCTGTGCGGATCTGTGATACGCATGCTACTTCTGAAGCGCGGAAACAGCAGTGATAAACCTGATGTTGATCGCGTGCAACAGATACCGCGCCACTCAATATAAGAAACTGCCATAAGTCAAACTTTAAAAGATGGATAATAACTATGACTAGTTCCGAGGGTTGCTATGCACACCTCACATTTGTGGCAAAGGTTAAGGGTGGTCGTTGTTGTTTTAAGGGTGAGACCAGGAGGGGCAGGGTCACATGTGGATAGTGGATGTGTTCCGGGAACATCTATGATTACAGTATTCATGCTGAAACACGTAAGCTTCCAGTAACCCCATCTTGCTATCAGTGTTTGCTGGGCTAAATGATGGATTGCATTTTAAATTTAAAAAAGAAGAATAAAGCTATTTGTTTGTAACGAATGACAACTGGTGCTCCTGTGTTTGTGGACAGAGTGATAGTGGGCGTGATCATGGCTGTGTATGTCCGGTCAGTAGGCATGTTTGTGTGGTTTGTGGGCAGGTATGGACTGTCTATGGACGGGACTAAGGGAAATTCTGCAAATCATGAAACATAGCTGTCTCAGAGGGACAGTGGGAGAGAGCTAAGAATTAGGGACTGTCCCTCTCAAATAGGGACACTTGGATGTCTGTACGCTATGCAGTGCCCACAATTTTAAGCAATAGCTTTCCAAGGCAGCATCATTTTTTTAATGTAATTTACTCCAGCAGAACAGAAGAGGGTTAAACGAGCATTAAAGGGGACTTAAATAAGTAGCAACAAGCAATGTAAAAAGAAGACACCCCCATATCACAACCACCCTCCTCCTTGATATATAGACTTGTGGAATCTCTAATTAGCACCCCCACACCACCACCAATTTCTAAGGGCTGTAACTGTCCCTGGATGTAACCAGTACAGGTTTATTATGCAATGAAAATGATCTCCCACAAATCTTACAGAATTCTTATCCGAGTTAGGCTTCAATTACATTTTAATGACCAGCAACATAAACATGACATATTATTAAGCTGAGGCGCACCGAGAGAATGCTGGGTGAGATTTACCAGATGCCAGCGAGAGAGAATGTACATTTGAAAGGTGCTTCACTGCTTAATCCTTTATCAGCCTATTGGTTAATTACCACAAGCAATTATCTAACTTTGCAGAAAGGTTAATGCTTTCCCTTCCTGCGGTTGCACAATTAGTTGCTGCAGGAAAAGTATGACACGTCTCTGAGGCTCAATGTGCCGCCTTTATTGGCGCTTATTTGTGTTACTTTTATTAAAATGAGGTCAGAGAGCAGCAAAGACTTCATCCTTACTAAAGCGATGGCCATTTAAAGCACTGAAACTATTTTCAGCTTATACATACGGCATGAACTGTAAATTAAAATCACCCATGTGTGAGAATCTGTTGATACGTAAAATGCGGTCGAATCTTACAGTAGTAATAACATTGTGTGCAGGTTAAACACGACACTATGAGCTTTCAATCTAAATTCAGATTCAGGAAACACGATGCATAATTATACCAAGGAAAAGGTTATTTAAAGGGATATCAAATTCAAAGATTTTCTTTCATGATTCAGACAGAGCATGCAATTTAAAACTACTTTCTAATTTACTCCTATTATAAATTTCTCTTTGTTCTCTTGGTATATTTTGTTAAAAAGCAGGAATGTAAGCATAGGAGCCATTGCTGGAGAATTATATGGCAGCAGTTTTGCAAGAATGTTATCCATCTGCAAGAGCACTAGAGGGCAGCACTATTTCCTGTCACTTAGTGCTCCAGATGCTACCTAGGTATCTCTTCAACACAGATTACCATGGTAACGAAGCAAATTTTAACTTTTTTAAAATGGTATATTCTGTCTGAATCACAAAAGAATATTTTTGGGTTTCATATCCCTTTAAAGGAACCTAAAAGTCAGAATTAAACTTCAATTTTCTGGACCCCAATATCCACAAATGGCGAGTTATAATCTCTTGAAGTGAATGTTTGAATGTTGAATGGGCCGCCAGCAGGGAGGTGTCAATCAACCCGATCGCACTCGATCGGATTGATTTCTGGCAATTCCTGTCCGCCTGCTCAGAGCAGGCGGACAGGGTTATGGAGCAGCGGACTTTAGACCACAGCTCCATAACTTGTGTTTCTGGCGAGTCTGAAGACTCACCCGAAACATGGGCCCACAAGCTCCCTACGGAGCTTGTTAAATGGGCCCCTAAGTCACACTCACACTGTCAGGTTTTTTACTAAAAGTACAGGCATCTTCATAACAGGAATTTGAAATCGTGATGTTCATAAGAACTTATTGCAATCCGTTTCCATCCGCACCACTGCTAAATTACCTGAATGCTAATTCTAAGTTACCATGATAGGCATACTGGGCACAATTATTATCACTATATTGTCACTTTTAATCTTTCACAAGTATTGACTTTTTTGCAATATTAAGGGACTGATTTATCATGGCCCCAATGCTGCTATATGCAGCTGTTTCCAGAAAGAGAAGTTAAGAAGCAGTGGTCTTAAGACCGCTGCTCCTTAACTTGTCCGCTACCTTTGAGGCGGCGGACAGCAATCCGCTTGATTGCATACGATCGGGCTGATTGACACTAACTGCTAATGGCCGATTGGCCACGAATCTTCAGGGAGTTGCATTGCACAAGCATTTAACAAGGAATGCTTGTGCAATGATAAATGCCGACAGCAGATCATGTCCGCCAGATACATGATACATCGGCCCCTTATTCTTAATGTTTGTTAAAGCAATGTTTCAGTTTTCGCGTTATCTGAAAAAAAGATGTAGTGCTTGCGCCTACATTATTAAACCCCTAAACAGGAATGTACCTTTGTGAACGAGAGTTCTATAATGTAGGTGCAAGCACTACATTTTGTTTTTAGATCACGCCAATAATCAAACAGTGCTTTAACAAACGCTAAAAATAAATATTGTGGGGGGAAAAAACAATACTTGTGAAAGAGTAAAAGTGACAATATAGCAACTGATAAATAGTGCAAAGTATGCCCAACTTGACAACTTACAGTTGGCATTCAGATGGTTTAGAAGTGGTGCAGAAGGAAACGGATTGCAAGAGGTTCCTATGAAATTCATGATTATGCAATCCAGTTTTAAAACCTAGTTATGGAGACAGTGCAAGTGTGACTTAAAACATTCACTTTAAGATAGTACTGCACGCCATTTGTAGATTTTGGAGTCTTGATGTGACTATTCAAGTGTGCCCATAATGCCGAGATACAAATTGAATTCAGATGGATAATCAGGGGTGAAGATGAATGCAATAGGTTTATATCACACACATGAGTAATTACCTTCCACAGTGAACAAAGGGGCTACTTGAATAGACCTTCACTTTAGGGGACATTAAACCCCCCAAAAAAATTCATGATTCCGGTAGAGAATACAATTTTAAGCAACTTTCTAAATTTACTCCTATTATCTAATTTGCTTCATTTTTCAGATATCTTTTGTTGAAGAAATAGCAATGCACATGGGGGAGCCAATCACACGAGGCATCTATGTGCAGCCACTAATCAGCAGCTACTGAGCCTATCTAGATATGCTTTTCAGCAAAGGATATCAAGAGAATAAAGCATATTAGATAATAGAAGTAAATTAGAAAGTTGTTTAAAATGGCATGTTCTTTCTAAATCATGAAAGAAAAATATGGGTTTAATGTCCCTATAAACTTAAGAGGTGTGAATGGGTTATTGTATCTGTCTTACCCGGTATATATGTGTATATATGTCTGTAAATACATGAATACATATGTACACACATACTACATACTCATTGAGAAACAGTCTTGACAAAGGTCCCTGTGAGGACCGAAACGTTGACTGAACCCTACTGATGAAATACAAATAAAAATTTATGTTAACTAAGTCCTGTGAGTGCCTCTTCTTTTCTTGAAGTTTCTACCTATCTACCATAGAGTGCACCCAGGCAATTCACATTTACAGTGAGTGCTTGGATCCCAGGACTACATATATATACAGGGAGTGCAGAATTATTAGGCAAATGAGTATTTTGACCACATCATCCTCTTTATGCATGTTGTCTTACTCCAAGCTGTATAGGCTCGAAAGCCTACTACCAATTAAGCATATTAGGTGATGTGCATCTCTGTAATGAGAAGGGGTGTGGTCTAATGACATCAACACCCTATATCAGGTGTGCATAATTATTAGGCAACTTCCTTTCCTTTGGCAAAATGGGTCAAAAGAAGGACTTGACAGGCTCAGAAAAGTCAAAAATAGTGAGATATCTTGCAGAGGGATGCAGCACTCTTAAAATTTCAAAGCTTCTGAAGCGTGATCATCGAACAATCAAGCGTTTCATTCAAAATAGTAAACAGGGTTGCAAGAAGCGTGTGGAAAAACCAAGGCGCAAAATAACTGCCCATGAACTGAGAAAAGTCAAGCGTTCAGCTGCCAAGATGCCACTTGCCACCAGTTTGGCCATATTTCAGAGCTGCAACATCACTGGAGTGCCCAAAAGCACAAGGTGTGCAATACTCAGAGACATGGCCAAGGTAAGAAAGGCTGAAAGACGACCACCACTGAACAAGACACACAAGCTGAAACGTCAAGAATGGGCCAAGAAATATCTCAAGACTGATTTTTCTAAGGTTTTATGGACTGATGAAATGAGAGTGAGTCTTGGTGGGACAGATGGATGGGCCCGTGGCTGGATTGGTAAAGGGCAGAGAGCTCCAGTCCGACTCAGACGCCAGCAAGGTGGAGGTGGAGTACTGGTTTGGGCTGGTATCATCAAAGATGAGCTTTTGGGTCTTTTCGGGTTGAGGATGGAGGCAAGCTCAACTCCCAGTCCTACTGCCAGTTTCTGGAAGACACCTTCTTCAAGCAGTAGTACAGGAAGAAGTCTGCATCCTTCAAGAAAAACATGATTTTCATGCAGGACAATGCTCCATCACACGCGTCCAAGTACTCCACAGCGTGGCTGGCAAGAAAGGGTATAAAAGAAGAAAATCTAATGACATGGCCTCCTTGTTCACCTGATCTGAACCCCATTGAGAACCTGTGGTCCATCATCAAATGTGAGATTTACAAGGAGGGAAAACAGTACACCTCTCTGAACAGTGTCTGGGAGGCTGTGGTTGCTGCTGCACGCAATGTTGATGGTGAACAGATCAAAACACTGACAGAATCCATGGATGGCAGGCTTTTGAGTGTCCTTGCAAAGAAAGGTGGCTATATTGGTCACTGATTTGTTTTTGTTTTGTTTTTGAATGTCAGAAATGTATATTTGTGAATGTTGAGATGTCATATTGGTTTCACTGGTAAAAATAAATAATTGAAATGGGTATATATTTGTTTTTTGTTAAGTTGCCTAATAATTATGCACAGTAATAGTCACCTGCACACACAGATATCCCCCTAAAATAGCTATAACTAAAAACAAACTAAAAACTACTTCCAAAACTATTCAGCTTTGATATTAATGAGTTTTTTTGGTTCATTGAGAACATGGTTGTTGTTCAATAATAAAATTAATCCTCAAAAATACAACTTGCCTAATAATTCTGCACTCCCTGTATATACAGCTACGCACAAGCGCTATCAGGTTTATCACAGTTATTTGTGTGCATCAGATGTAGTGCTCGGCTTACAAGTTGAAAGTAAACATGATCTCTTGAGGGCAATTGAAGTTAACGCTCATTGGGTTACCGCATCCTCAGAGCTCTAGTTTACTATTTCGAGAAACAAAAAAGTTTAACAAAACACATCAAAAATACATTTATATAAATATTTAGACATATTTAAACACCTGAGACCACATATCTTTGAGCCCTTATAACTTTTTTTTAAAAATATATTTTTTTTAAATAATTTTTATTAGATTGTGTTATTATGAGTGTAACTGTACTTTTAAATATTTTTTATGTGTTTTGTTAAACTTTTTTGTTTTGCGAAACAGTTAACAAGAGTTCTGAGGACGCAGTAATCCGATTAGCGTTAACTTCAATTGCACTCAAGCGATCGTGTTTACTTTCAACTTGTAAGAAGAGCGCTACATCTGATGCGCACAAACAGCTGAGATAAACCAATATATCGCTTGTGTGTAACTGTTAGCGCACCACTAATAATTTGGCCCTATATTTGACAAATGTTATGACTTTTGCAGTTCCCTAATCCTACACAAAGGGTTTATATCTGACGTAACATCCTACAAGCACAAGAACAAGAGAGGAGTTCCCTAATTCTACACAAAGGGTTTATATCTGACATACCATCCCACAAGCACAAGCACAAGAGAGGTATTCCCTAATCCTACACAAAGGGTGTATATCTGACATAGCATCCCACAAGCACAAGTACAAGAGAGGTGTTCCCTAATCCTACACAAAGGGTTTATATCTGACATACCATCCCACAAGTACAAGAGAGGTATTCCCTAATCCTACACAAAGGGTTTATTTCTGACATAGCATCCCACAAGCACAAGTACAAGGGAGGTATTCCCTAATCCTACACAAAGGGTTTATATCTGACATACCATTCCACAAGTACAAGAGAGGTGTTCCCTAATCCTACACAAAGGGTTTATATCTGACATACCATTCCACAAGCACAAGAGAGGTGTTCCCTAATCTTAAACAATAGGTTTATATCTGACATATCATCCCACAAGCACAAGTACAAGAGAGGTGTTCCCTAATCCTACACAAAGGGCTTATATCTGACATACCATTCCACAAGTACAAGAGAGGTGTTCCCTAATCCTACACAAAGGGTTTATATCTGACATACCATTCCACAAGCACAAGAGAGGTGTTCCCTAATCTTAAACAATAGGTTTATGTCTGACATAACATCCCACAAGCACAAGAACAAGAGATGTATTCCCTAATTCTATACAAAGGGTTTATATCTGACATACCATCCCACAAGCACAAGAACAAGAGAGGTATTCCCTAATCCTACACAAAGACTTTATATCTGACATACCATCCAACAAGCACAAGAGAGGTATTCCCTAATCCTACAAAACGGGTTTATATCTGACATACCATTCTACAAGCAAAGAGAGGTGTTCCCTAATCTTAAACAATGGGTTTATATCTGACATACCACTCCACAAGCACAAGTACAAGAGAGGTGTTCCCTAATCCTACACAAAGGGTTTATATCTGACATAACATCCCACAAGCACAAGAACAAGAGAGGTATTCCCTAATTCTACACAAAGGGTTTATATCTGACATAGCATCCCACAAGCACAAGTACAAGAGAGGCGTTTCCTAATCCTACACAAAGGGTTTATATCTGACATACCATCCCACAAGCACAAGAACAAGAGAGGTATTCCCTAATCCTACACAAAAGGTTTATATCTGACATACCATCCCACAAGCACAAGAGAGGCGTTTCCTAATCCTACACAAAGGGTTTATATCTGACATACCATCCCACAAGCACAAGAGAGGTATTCCCTAAGCCTACACAAAGAGTTTATATCTGACATACCATCCCACAAGCACAAGAGAGGTATTCCCTAATCCTACACAAAGGGTTTATATCTGACATACCATCCCACAAGCACAAGCAAAAGAGAGGTGTTCCCTAATCCTACACAAAGGGTTTATATCTGACATACCATCCCACAAGCACAAGTACAAGAGAAGTGTTCCCTAATCCTACACAAAAGAGTTATATCTGACATACCATTCCACAAGTATAAGAGAGGTGTTCCCTAATCCTACACAAAGGCTTGATATGAGACATATTAATCCCTTAAACACAAGTGAGGCGTTCCCTAATCCTACACAAAGGGTTTATATCTGTCATACCATCCCACAAGCACAAGAACAAGAGAGGTATTCCCTAATCTTACACAAAATGATTATATCTGACATACCAACCCACAAGCACAAGAGAGGCGTTCCCTAATCCTACACAAAGGGTTTATATCTGACATACCATCCCACAAGCACAAGAGAGGTATTCCCTAAGCCTACACAAAGGGTTTATATCTGACATACCATCCCACAAGCACAAGCACAAGAGAAGTGTTCCCTAATCCTACACAAAGGGTTTATATCTGACATACCATCCCACAAGCACAAGAGAGGTGTTCCTTAATCCTACACAAAGGGTTTATATCTGACATACCATCCCACAAGCACAAGTACAAGAGAAGTGTTCCCTAATCCTACACAAAAGAGTTATATCTGACATACCATTCCACAAGCACAAGAGAGGTGTTCCCTAATCCTACACAAAGGATTGATATGAGACATATTATCCCTTAAACACAAGAGAGGCGTTCCCTAATCCTACACAAAGAGTTTATATCTGACATACCATCCCACAAGCACAAGACAGGTATTTCCTAATCCTACACAAAGGGATTATATCTGACATACCATCCCACAAGCACAAGAGAGGTATTCCCTAATCCTACACAAAGGGTTTATATCTGACATACCACCCCACAAGCACAAGAGAGGTATTCCCTAATCCTACACAAAGGGTTTATATCTGAAATACCAGCCCACAAGCACAAGATAGGTATTCCCTAATCCTACACAAAGGGTTTATATCTGATATAACATCCCACAAGCACAAGAGAGGTATTCCCTAATCCTACACAAAGGGTTTATATCTGACATAACATCCCACAAGCACAAGTACAAGGGAGGTGTTCCCTAATCCTACACAAAGGGTTTATATCTGACATACCATCCCACAAGCACAAGCACAAGAGAGGTGTTCCCTAATCCTACACAAAGTGTTTATATCTGACATAACATCCCACAAGTTCAAGGGAGGTGTTCCCTAATCCTACACAAAGTGTTTATATCTGACATAACATCACACAAGCACATGAGAGGTATTCCCTAATCCTACACAAAGGGTTTATATCTGACATACCATTCCACAAGCACAAGTACAAGAGAGGTGTTCCCTAATCATACACAAAGGGTTTATATCTGACATACCATCCCACAAGCACAAGTACAAGAGAGGTGTTCCCTAAGCCTACACAAATGGTTTATATCTGACATACCATTCCACAAGCACAAGCAAGGTGTTCCCTAATCCTACACAAAGGGTTTATATCTGACATACCATCCCACAAGCACATGAGAGGTATTCCCTAATCCTACACAAAGGGTTTATATCTGACATACCATTCCACAAGCACAAGTACAAGAGAGGTGTTCCCTAATCATACACAAAGGGTTTATATCTGACATACCATCCCACAAGCACAAGTACAAGAGAGGTGTTCCCTAAGCCTACACAAATGGTTTATATCTGACATACCATTCCACAAGCACAAGCAAGGTGTTCCCTAATCCTACACAAAGGGTTTATATCTGACATACCATCCCACAAGCACAAGCACAAGGGAGGTGTTCCCTAATCCTACACAAAGGGTTTATATCTGACATACCATCCCACAAGCACAAGCACAAGAGAGGTGTTCCCTAATCCTACACAAAAGGTTTATATCTGACATACCATCCCACAAGCACAAGTACAAGAGAGGTGTTCCCTAATCCTACACAAATGCTTGATATGAGACATATTATCTTTTAAACACAAGAGAGGTGTTCCCTAATCCTACATAAAGGCTGCGCATCAATATGACAAAAGTCAAAACAGTGCAACAGAATTTTGTGAAAACATGTTCATTTTTGTGCTAATTCTTACTTTCCAATAGGGCTTTAGAACCTTTGGTTGCATGTTAGTAAATACGTATTTCATCCTCTGTGATAAATCATTGCCCACATCGATAAATCATTGCCCAAGCAGTTCTTGTGAACTACTTGTGCAATGCCGCCCCCTGCAGATTCAGGAGGTGTCAATCAGCCTGATCGTATAGGATCGGGCAGATTGATGTCCGCAGCCTTAGCAGGCAGACCAGTTATATCATAACTGCTGTTTCCGGCGAGCCTGAAGGCTCGCGCGGAAACAGGGGCATCAAGCTCCATTCAGAGCTTGATAATTCGTCCCCCTAGTCTTTCCTCTGTACTGAGTCTCACACAGGTGCACAATCTGTGTTTTTTTCCTCTCGTCACAAACAAGATGCTGGGAATTTTTGCTGAGCTGTGAAATCAGTCGGTGCAAGAAGGGCCAGGCCTATTGTACAGACTTAAGTCTTCCTATTCCTGCTCTCCAGATATTGGGGCCTACTTATCAAGCCGTCAAATTTTCATAGGGCCCTTAGATTAGGTGTAATTAGTTTTAAGCTTTGATAATTTATTTTTTATTTTTTGTAACTTAGTGTTTGTTATTTTTTTTAACTTAGTTAGTTTTTTGTAACTTTATAATTTTTTAGTGTAGATTTAAATTATTTGAGTAGGGTTAGGTGTTTAAATATATAATATATTTAATTTATTTTGTAGTTTTATGTAATTTTAGTATAACAGTAAGGGTAGATTAATTATTAGTTTAATATAGTTTAATGTAGTTTAGTATAACAGTTAGGGTAGGTTAATTATTAGTTTAATATAGTTTAATTTAAATCTAAAGTGAAGTTTAAATTTATTGTAAGATAGGGATGAGTTAATATTTAAT
This sequence comes from Bombina bombina, assembly GCF_027579735.1. Lineage (NCBI taxonomy): Eukaryota > Metazoa > Chordata > Amphibia > Anura > Bombinatoridae > Bombina > Bombina bombina. The sequence goes on along the minus strand of NC_069507.1, from coordinate 26,842,093 downwards.
ATAAAGTTAGCGGGTTGTTAGGTTTAGGAGTTAATAGGTTAATTTAGTTTATGGCGATGTGGGGGGCTGGTTTAAACAATGGTTTAGGGGTTTAAACATTTATTTAGTTGCGGTGGGCTCCGGGAGCGGCAGGATAGGGGTTAATACTTTTATGTAGATGGTGGCGGTGTTGGGTGGAAGATTAGGGGTTAATAAGTATAATGTAGGTGGCGGCGGTGTCGGGGCGGAAGATTACGGGTTAATAAGTATAATGTAGGTAGTGGCGGTGTCAGGGCGGCAGATTAGGGGTTAATAAGTATAATGTAGGTGGCGGCGGTGTAGGGGCGGCAGATAAGGGGTGTTTAGACTCTTGGTACATGTTAGGGTGTTAGGTGTAAACATACCTTTTATTCTCCCATAGGAATCAATGGGATATCGGGCAGCAGCGAACATAAGATTTGCTGCTTTCAGATTTCCATTGATTCCTGAGGCATCCGCCTCCTCCAGGGTGGCGGATTGAAAACCAAGTACTCTGGGACGGAATAGTGGTGAGCGTACCTGGTAGTTATCTGATAAGTAGCAAAAGTAATCAGATAGTGCCGGATTTGCATTCAAAACATCTGTAGTGACGTAAGCATCGATCTGTGTCGGACTGAGACCGGCGGATCGTATGTTACGTCACAAAATTCTACTTTTACCAGACTGTAGCTTTTGATAAATAAGGCGAATCAAGCTCGCCACAGTTACACTGTGGAATTCCAGCGTATTTGCGGTTGATGGCTTGATAAATAGGGGCCATTGTTTCTAGTCACAGGGAGCTTGGCACAAGAATGTGAGGACGACACAATATGCGTCACAGCAGATGGAAGTAAACATCATTCATCCCCCTGATGTAATGTAAAGTTCCAGCACTCACCAATCACAAACTAGACTTGGTTCACTAAAAGTCCTCTTCTAAGCCTCTCCTGCATCACCCGGCACTGTGTAATTCACTAGAGCACAGATGCACAGTGTATTGCAATTTTTGACCAGAAAGCATACCTAGGTATAGTGACAGGTGAGTATAATTTTAGACAACTAAAGGACAGAAAAATACAGTAGATTTGCAATAGCACTTAGGGGCCAATTTATCAATCAGTGGATGCTGCTTATTCCGCGCGAGCCTTTCCGGCTCGCCGGAAACAGGAGTTAAGAAGCAGCGGTCTTAAGACCACTGCTCTATAACTCGTCCGCCACCTTTGAGGTGGAGGACTGCAATCATCCCGATCAGATATGATTGACACCCCCTGCTAGCGGCCGATTGGCCACGAATTTGCAGGGGGCAGCACTGAACAAGCAGTTCACAAGAAATGCTTGTGGAATTTTAAACGCTGTCGGGTGGACATGATTCACTACAGCAAATCACATCCACCCGACATTTGATAAATCGGCCCCTTAGTCTGAACTTCAAATGAGTAGTAGGTTTTTTTTCTGACAAATTTCAAAGTTATGTCTATTTCCACTCCCCCTGTATCATGTGACAGCCATCAGCCAATCACAAATGCATATATGTACCATGTGACAGCCATCAGCCAATCATAAATGCATATACGTACCATGTGACAGCCATCAGCCAATCACAAATGCATATACGTATATTCTGTGAATTCTTGCACATGCTCAGTAGGAACTGGTGACTCAAAAAGTGTAAATATAAAAAAGTCAGCGCACATTTTGTTAATGGCAGTAAATTGGGAAGTGGATTAAAATTGCTGCTCTATCTTAATAAATGAAAGTTTAATTTGACTTGAATGTCAGTAAACACTTTCAGATTTAATAATGTTTTTTTTGTGTTTTTTGTGTTTTTTTATATTTTTTATTTGATTTGGAGTACATACAATATGTTCAAACACTACAAAAACTAAATTGTAAAAACAACAAGCATATTATGAAATATATGTATAGAAGCGGTTGTGTTGAACTGGTTAGAATGAAATCTCATTTTTCAGGATATAAGAGAGAAACCTCTCCTGTGAGTATAAGGCCACACTTGGACCTAAAGATAAATTCTTTCAATATTCTGGAGGAGGGTTTGAAGAATATATAAACAAGCAGGGGACAAAAACGGCTCTAGTATACGTAATATAGCATAAAAAAGAAAATAATGCAGAACCACCAATGAAACAAAAACAAAAAAATAGGAGGCCTTGGACATACATGAGATAAAAAAACAGACAATAATTATAATATATAATATATATAATATACAATTATATTAAATAGGTTGGAATACAGCAAGAGTGTAACAGCGCCTTTATATAAATTTCTAGATACGCTTTTACATGCTAAGCTATGCGCACCCTTTAAACCTTTAAGGCTAAATAGTAATTGGCTAAAAACGGGTAAAAGGGACTTCTTATTAAAGCTTAATATGTCTCAGTAATAGGATTTATAGTGTAGTTAGTAGTTCACATGTGAGAGAACCAGTAAATTACACTGGGTTCTACTAAGGCAGGCTCACACTGTAATGACATTGACAACTTTATGGTAGGTAAATACCCAATATATCATGCTGTTTAGGGGATGCTTCCAATCATATAATTTATAAAAGAAGAATGACCAAAATTAAGCCTGAGCGGTAACATGGGGAGCTGGAGGGAAGAGCCCCTGAGGTACTTTATAGCAGCAAGAGAAGATAGGGATCCACCAAATACACACCACAAAAGTCACACAATTAGCAATACAAGTCATTATACACTGGTCTTTACATAGATGGAGTCATGCAAGTGTAAATAGAAATAAGGGCTGGAGCTAAGATACTCAACGTTACTAATATAAAATGCGCTGGGTTAACCATATATCAGAGATGATATATTCTGTTATCCCACTTCCGTTATGAAGGATTGGTTCATTACTTGTACCTCATAGTGGTTTAACATAGCATATAAAGGAAAATATTAAAGCACAATCAATGGAGATCAATGGGGCTTTGGGTACATATAGGATTAAATATTTTTAATTGAGCAATAGATGACCTAAGCTTATCAGGAAAAACAATGATATTGAATAGGTTGGAATGTAGTAAGAGTGTATCAATGCCTTTATATTGATATCTAGATATACTTGTACACGCAGTGTTATGAGCAACCTGTAAACGTTTATATATTTGGCTAATAGTAGATAAGAAGAACTTCTATTATGGCTTAGTATGTCTCAGCAATATGAATCCTAAGAAGGTCAGTAGTTTGTATGAGAGAGAACGGGTAAAGTTCACTGCTAAAACAAACTCCTACTGTAGAGACAGTGACAACGTTATGGAAAGTACTTACCTAATAAGATCATGCTGCTAGAAGGGATAGCTTCAGGTACTATCTGTTATAAAAGGAGAATATCTAAAATTAGGTCAGGGCAGCCTTATGAGGAGCTGTAAAAAGGCGTTGCTTATGAGTTTTAAGGTAGAGAGGTAAAATAATATGCCAAAAGATACACAACGCAAAAGCCATACATCTAACAATACAGGGTATTATATACTTATCTATACATAGATGAAGTTGTGGAAATTTAAATAGAAATAAGGGCTGGAACCAAGAAACTCAACATTACAAATATAAAGTGTGCTAGGTTAACAATATATCTGAGGCAAGTCTAATAGTTCATTCCATTAGCCCACCCCTGTAGTGGAGAATTGGGTCATTGCTTGTGCCTCATAACACCAGGAGAAAGTCTGAATCCATTGCAATAGGGGCCCCCTCTGAATGAGTGGGTTCAGACAGCTGATGTCCTCACAAATAAATGATCCCCAGTGAACACACGCTCTTAGAGTCCCAAAGTTTACATCAAGATGTCGGAGGTTTCCCCATTCCTCCTTTGCAGCTAGAAACTGGCTATCAAGGCTCCTTGCTATTACAATATTGTTACCGTAGGTCAGGAGGCTGGCCGCACCATCCTGAGGGTCTGCAAGGAAGGATTCTGCTTGAAGATTTTTCTGCTGCATAATGACACCTTCTCCTACTTTGTTTTGATGAGCCCTCAAGTCCCATGTAGGTGTAATGAGGTTCCATTCAGTTGCAATCTTTTCAGGCTGGTGTAGATAGCTCTGCTTAATATCTGCCGTATAATGAGGGATACTTGCTTCGGTTTATGGTGTTATGTGCTGAAAGGAAGCTTCTCCTCCCTCCGCCATTTTAGGTATGCTGGCAGCTCCCTAACCGGGCATGTCTCTGATTATGTTTGTATGGTCGCTGAAATTGCTTTGCATCTGCAGCTCAACCTTCATGAGGAGATCTTGTATTTGAAGTAGTTGAAGGTTCTCCTCCATGGTCAAATTAGGAAGTATAGGTAGGGTGGTCTGGTAGTCAGCCGCTTTAACCCGAGTTGCCGGGGGGGGGGGGTGGTGATGTGCGCTCAGTTAGTGCTTTTCCGCAAACAAATTTAGCTTGAGCTTTTGCTAGAAATAAATACTTTATTTAGTCAAGACCTAGGAGCTCAAGAAATATGCGTCTGACTGCCTCGGCTGTTGGCTCCGCCCCCAGATTTGATATGTTTAATTATGTCATAAAATAAAAGCTTGCAATATACTTTAACTGTTTATTTGACCAACTTTCCTGTAATTTGAGACTTTTTTTTAAATTCTGACAGCTGAAATAACAGTCTAAGGAATTATCAAAGGCTGAATGGCCCCTGATCCCCATGTTTCCGCGCGAGCCTTCTGCTGCTCCTTAAATGGTCTGCTGCCTCCATGCTGCGGACATCAATCTGCCCAATCTGATACGATTGGGTTGTTTGACACCCCCGGCCGCGAATCGGAAGGGGTCGGTATTGCACAAGCAGTTCAAAAGAACTGCTTGTGCAATATTAAATGCCGACAGCGTACGCTGTCGGCATTCAGTGATGTCTGTCAGACATGATCCGCTGAGCGGATCATGTCGGACAGACCGTTAATAAATTGGCCCATAAATCTGCTTCATATCTGTTCCTAATGATCTTTAGCAGAGATTACCTGAGAAGCAATTGCTAAGCAATGAAGATTTTGCTAACATAATGACAGTTGTGTTTACTCAAGTGACAACCTGGAATTCAGCAAATAAGGTGGTAATGAATTCAAAACTCACCCAAAATGTTAATTTATTTCATTAATTTCTGTGATTACCATCTGCGTACTGTCCCTTTAAGAACTATGTTTGAATTTTAGTGAAATTTGTAAGGACCAGAGGGTTGTTGGCTTCTTATTACCCAACAAAGGAGTAGATTACATAGCTAGAAGTATTTTTTTTCGCTTGAAGATGCGCACTCATATTACCAGATTGTGATCTTGCGTTCCCAAGTTGGAAACGTAACATCGCATTCCCCCATTGACTTCAATGGAGCTGAAAAAGTTAAAAAAAAAACACCCACAAGTCACACAAACATGATCGGAGTTATTTAAAAGCTCAACATAAGAAGATAATATTGCACCTTTCATAATTCAATGTTTGGCACATAGCAGAATATGTTCTATTTATTTTTAAAGATTCTTAAAGAGATATTTAAATATATATCTGATTAATTTTTGCACATATATATATTTATATATACTCATACATACATGATTATATATAGGTAGCGAGATATGCAGATGTATATAGGAGTATTTAAAAATAGATAGAACATATTCTGCTAAGTGCAGAGCATTGGGGTATTAAATATTTACACTAAATACATAGTTAAACACTTTATTAAATATGAATATTGCATAAATATGCTTTTACATGTTTTCATCTACTTGACTGCAAATGTTTCCAATACACTTCACTTATATATATGTATACATATGTATTTATGTGTATATTTGTCTGTAAAGACATACATTTATATACATATAAATACATACATACTTATGCACACACATATATACATATAAATACATACATACTTATGCACACACATCTATACATATAAATACATACATACTCATGCACACACATCTATACATATAAATACATACTTATGCACACACATCTATACATATAAATACATACTTATGCACACACATCTATACATATAAATACATACTTATGCACACACATCTATACATATAAATACATACATACTTATGCACACACATATATACATATAAATACATACATACTTATGCACACACACATATATACATATAAATACATACATACTTATGCACACACACATATATACATATAAATACATACATACTTATGCACACATATCTATACATATAAATACATACTTATGCACACACATCTATACATATAAATACATACTTATGCACACACATCTATACATATAAATACATACATATTGAATGTGAAAAAAACCAGTGCGCCAAATATCTGTGTATAAAAAGTGAAGATGTCAACATATAGTGCAATACTATAATAAAATACCCCTATATATAAATACGGGAGTGAACATTACAAAATAAATATACAGAGTGATAAAAAGTCCCAATCAAACCAATCTGGTAGATGGTGGTTATGTGAAATTTGGACAGTTCGTCTAGTCCATAATCCAGATTCAAATGTCTGAAACAGATGGCAGGCTGCTTCTTCGAAGTTCTTGTTGGTGTCCCAAGATGTTATGATCTGTAGATGTGAAAGATAAAAAAAGAAGGCGCCACCATGGTGCACAATCAGATGATTCAAACACGCCAAATGTACAAGTAAGACCGTACTTACAAGCTGTATGACACTTGAGAAGTGTCACAAATGCCTTCTGGACTGTTGGGAGTCATCCAGCTAACTCACACTGATGGATGTCAGAGCAACTCTGGAGCAAGGGAGCAGCGACAGGCAAACAGCATGCAGTGACCAGCCACAAGCTTAGCACCAAGCCGGATCGTCCACTTGTGTTGATGGATACACCAGTGACAGTAGATACACTATTGGATACAATGTATCAAAATGACTCCAAATGTTAAATAAAGTTGTAAAGTATATGATTGAATAAAGATGATGATTCGTGGCAAAAGTCTAGTAAAAACAAACAGACTTTATTTAGAGTATAGCAGCACAACGTTTCTCGGTCTTTCCTGACCGTTTCCTCAGGTGCAATATGTATTGCACCTGAGGAAACGGTCAGGAAAGACCGAGAAACGTTGTGCTGCTATACTCTAAATAAAGTCTGTTTGTTTTTACTAGACTTTTGCCACGAATCATCATCTTTATTCAATCATATACTTTACAACTTTATTTAACATTTGGAGTCATTTTGATACATTGTATCCAATAGTGTATCTACTGTCACTGGTGTATCCATCAACACAAGTGGACGATCCGGCTTGGTGCTAAGCTTGTGGCTGGTCACTGCATGCTGTTTGCCTGTCGCTGCTCCCTTGCTCCAGAGTTGCTCTGACATCCATCAGTGTGAGTTAGCTGGATGACTCCCAACAGTCCAGAAGGCATTTGTGACACTTCTCAAGTGTCATACAGCTTGTAAGTACGGTCTTACTTGTACATTTGGCGTGTTTGAATCATCTGATTGTGCACCATGGTGGCGCCTTCTTTTTTTATCTTTCACATCTATAAATACATACATACTTATGCAAACACATCTATACATATAAATACATACTTATGCACACACATCTATACATATAAATACATACATACTTATGCACACACATCTATACATATAAATACATACATACTTATGCAAACACATCTATACATATAAATACATACTTATGCACACACATATATACATATAAATACATACATACTTATGCACACACATCTATGCATATAAATACATACGTACTTATGCACACACATCTATACATATAAATACATACTTATGCACACACATCTATACATATAAATACATACTTATGCACACACATCTATACATATAAATACATACATACTTATGCAAACACATCTATACATATAAATACATACTTATGCACACACATATATACATATAAATACATACATACTTATGCACACACATATATACATATAAATACATACATACTTATGCACACACATCTATACATATAAATACATACATACTCATGCACACACATCTATACATATAAATACATACTTATGCACACACATCTATACATATAAATACATACTTATGCACACACATCTATACATATAAATACATACTTATGCACACACATCTATACATATAAATACATACTTATGCACACACATCTATACATATAAATACATACATACTTATGCACACACACATATATACATATAAATACATACATACTTATGCACACACACATATATACATATAAATACATACATACTTATGCACACACATCTATACATATAAATACATACATACTTATGCACACACATCTATACATATAAATACATACTTATGCACACACATCTATACATATAAATACATACATACTTATGCAAACACATCTATACATATAAATACATACTTATGCACACACATCTATACATATAAATACATACATACTTATGCACACACATCTATACATATAAATACATACATACTTATGCACACACATCTATACATATAAATACATACATACTTATGCAAACACATCTATACATATAAATACATACTTATGCACACACATATATACATATAAATACATACATACTTATGCACACACATCTATGCATATAAATACATATAAATACATACATACTTATGCACACACATCTATACATATAAATACATACTTATGCACACACATCTATACATATAAATACATACTTATGCACACACATCTATACATATAAATACATACATACTTATGCACACACATCTATACATATAAATACATACACATATTTAAACATCTATATGTATGTCTCTCTATGTTAAAGCCCTTTGCAGTCCGTTTTGTTTCTAAAACCTGAGACCTAATAGCTTTAAGCCATTATAACGTTTTTTATGCAATTTTTTAAAACTAATTTTATTAGATAGTGTTGTTATGAGTGTAACTGTACTCTGTAATTTTTTTTTATGTGTTTTGTGACACTGTTTATTAGAGCGTAACAGTTAACCAGATTGCTGAGGTCCCGGTAATCATTCTAGCGTAAATCACGATTGGGCTCTAGCATTTGCATTTACTTTCAACTTGTAATACGAGCGGAATTTAACTTAAAAAAAAACAAGGCAGCAAAAACCATATATCGCTTGCGCGCAAACTATAGAGTTCCACTCATAATCTAGCCTACACTATCTTTCTCTGTATTTATAGTCAAAGCTGCACATGAAACAAACCCTAATTAGCTGTGTGAGAATGTTTGACAATTAGTCCCAGAAATGATTTTATTTTCCAGTTAGCACAGATGTTCTCCTATGGGTGACATTTATGTAGCTGGTTATTTGAATGATCACGTATAGATTTTTGACGTTGCTGGCAAATAATAAATGTATAAGTACTTAATGATATACAGTATAATGCCAGCTGGTTGTGCACCACTAGACCTTGTACTCACAGCGATGTATTTAGTTTATGTACTGCTCTAGCCATGGGAAACTCGCTGTCCCCAATAACTTAAGCTCAAATTTTATTCTTATTTCTCACAGTCCAAAGATGCATGAAGGTGACATGCGCTCCCCTTTAGCCCACAAGTTTAGTATCACGCCATAGAACTGCCCCTAACTATATACGCCCCCCTAAAACCTGCTGCACTAAGCATAGCTGATGTGAAATCTAACAGTTAATAAAAATATATATACACAGCTAATCATAGTAATATCGAACTTTAATTAGTTGTATCAGTTAATGCACAAATATTAATACACACAAATACAAGCATACTTACACAAACACTTATACATACACACACATACAAGGGAATGTAAACAAACACCTGTACATGCACACACACAAATACACACACATACATGCATATATAAACAAACACCTGTGCCTGCACACAAACAAATACACACACATACAAGTATACGTACACAAACACCTGTGCATGCACACACACAAATACACACAAACATACAAGTATACGTACACAAACACCTGTACATGCACACACACAAATACACACACATACATGCATATATAAACAAACACCTGTGCCTGCACACAAACAAATACACACACATACAAGTATACGTACACAAACACCTGTGCATGCATACAAACAAATACACACACATACATGCATATATAAACAAACACCTGTGCCTGCACACAAACAAATACATACACATACAAGCATACATACACAAACACCTGTGCATGCACACAAACAAATACACACACATACATGCATATATAAACAAACACCTGTGCCTGCACACAAACAAATACACACACATACAAGTATACGTACACAAACACCTGTGCATGCGTACACACAAATACACAAACATACAAGTATACGTACACAAACACCTGTGCATGCATACACACAAATACACAAACATACAAGTATACGTACACAAACACCTGTGCATGCATACACACAAATACATACACATACAAGCATACATACACAAACACCTGTGCATGCACACGCACAAATACACACACATACATGCATATATAAACAAACACCTGTGCCTGCACACAAACAAATACACACACATACAAGTATACGTATACAAACACCTGTGCATGCGTACACACAAATACACACAAACATACAAGCATACGTACACAAACACCTCTGCATGCGTACACACAAATACACACACATACAAGTATACGTACACAAACACCTGTGCATGCACACAAACAAATACACACACATACAAGGTTATGTAAACAAACACCTGTGCATGCGCGCACACAAATACACACACATATAAGCATACGTACACAAACATCTGTGCATGCGCACACACACATACACACACATACAAGGATATGTAAACAAACACCTGTGCATGCGCACACACAAATACACACACATACAAGCATACATACACAAACACATGTGCATGCACACACAAATACACACACATACAAGGATATGTAAACAAACACCTGTGCATGCGCACACACAAATACAAGCATATATACACAAACACCTGTGCATGCACACACACAAATACACACACATACAAGCATATGTACGCAAACACCTGTGCATGCGCACACAAATACACACACATACAAGCATACATACACAAACACATGTGCATGCACACACAAATACACACACATACAAGCATAAGTAAACAAACACCTGTGCATGCACACACAAATACACACACATACAAGCATAAGCACGTAAACACCTGTGCATGCGCACACATAAAAACACACACATACAAACATAAGTACACAAACACCTGTGCATGTGCACGCACAAATACACACACATGCAAGCATAAGTACACAAACACCTGTGCATGTGCACGCACAAATACACACACATACAAGCATAAGTAAACAAACACCTGTGCATGCGCACACAAAAATACACACACATACAAGCATAAGTAAACAAACACCTGTGCATGCACACAAAAAAATACACACAAATACAAGCATAAGTAAACAAACACCTGTGCATGCGCACACACACACACACATACAAGCATAAGCACGTAAACACCTGTGCATGCACACGCACAAATACACACACATACAAGCACACGTACACAAAACCCTGTGCATGTGCACGCACAAATACACACACAAACAAGCATATGTATGCAAACACCTGTGCATTCACACACACAAATATACAAACATACAAGCATATGTACACAAACACCTGTGCATGCGCACACACAAATACACACACATACAAGCATACGTACACAAACACCTGTGCATTCACACACACAAATACACAAACATACAAGCATACGTACACAAACACCTGTGCATTCACACAAACAAATACACAAACATACAAGCATATGTACACAAACACCTGTATATGCGCACACACAAATACACACACATACAAGCATATGTACACAAACACCTGTGCATTCACACACACAAATACACAAACATACAAGCATATGTACACAAACACCTGTGCATTCACACACACACAAATACACAAACATACAAGCATATGTACACAAACACCTGTGCATTCACACACACAAATACACAAACATACAAGCATATGTACACAAACACCTGTGCATTCACCCACACAAATACACAAACATACAAGCATATGTACACAAACACCTGTGCATTCACACACACAAATACACACACATACAAGCATATGTACACAAACACCTGTGCATGCGCACACACAAATACACACACATACAAGTATACGTACACAAACATCTGTGCATGCGCACACACAAATACACACACATACAAGCATACGCACGCAAACACCTGTGCATGCGCACACACAAATACACACACATACAAGCATACGCACGCAAACACCTGTGCATGCGCACACACAAATACACACACATACAAGCATACGCACGCAAACACCTGTGCATGCGCACACACAAATACACACACATACAAGCTCTGATGTGATCACAGTATTTCTGTCTAATGTGAAGTTTACCTGAATCATTGCAAGACAGAGATGGTGAACAATGCTTTTATGCGCCTATAAAGTATTAGGATGTAAAATTCATTGAGCAGTAAAAGCTATGCTAATAATTTATGCCTAAACATAAACACAAGCAGTAAGCCAAGTGGCCCTAAAGGCCTGTGGTGTCAGCAGATGTGTGCTCTGCTACCCGCCTGCATCATATGACAACTGCCCCTGTCCCCCGCTCTCTAAGCTCACTGAGAAGACAAAGAGTGGGGAGTACATTCTCTCTCTCTAATTGCCACTCAATTCATCAGCTTGTCAACTCCGCATTCAGCAGCTACAGAAAATAACCAAGCGTTGCCAACTCCTGTAGAGAGCTGGCTGATTTCAGCTCATCTCTGATCTATATGCCACCTCTTTTCTCTTTTCTCATTGAAAGAGGAAAAAAAATACATACAATAGTACCAATTAGCTGAATCTAAGTCTGTAGAAAAGCGGGTTATTAGTAGCAGTGAATATGCGCATGTGGGAGGAAGGTATTTCATTTTATCTTTCTTTGTGGCTTGAAGCCACTTGTGCCCCCTATTAAAGATTTTGATTCAATAAAGAATTTATAGTTGTCCCTGGTACTAAAAAAATACTGTAATATACAACGTATTTTTAATGTGCTTCTAATCACCGACATGCAGTCATAATTTAGTGACTATGGGGCCCATTTATCAAGGTCCGTATGGAGCTTGAAGGGCCGTATTTCTGGCGAGCCTTCAGACTCGCCAGAAACACCTATTATGAAGAAGCGGTCTAAAGACCGCTGCTCCATAACCTGTCCGCCTGCTCTGAGGAGGTGGACAGACATTGTGGGAAATCAACCAGATCGAATACGATCGGTTTGATTGACACCCCCTGCTAGCGGCCAATCTAGCAGGGGGTGGCTTTGCAACAGCAGTTTACAAGAGTTACTGGTGCAATGCTGAATGCGGAGAGCGTATTGCTCTCTGCATTCAGCGATGTATGTCGGACATGATCCACTGATCGGATCATGACGGACAGACATTTGTTAAATAGGCCCCTATGTACTGAAATCCTAATAGCAAGCATATGTGTGCCTTGATAGACATTTTATGAAAAAAAATAAAAAAGTTAATATAAAATATACCGTGTTGAAAACACACACACACTCAAACACACACACCCATTGACACACACACACATTCAGACACAAGCACACACACAAACACACACACATATTCACACACAAGCACACACACATTCACACACACAAACACACATTCAAACACACACACATATTCACACACAAGCACACACACATAAAACATGAAAACATACACATTCACACACACAAACACACATTCACACACACAAACACACATACACATACACACATTCACACACACAAACAAACATTCACACACAAACACATTCCCACACACATTCACAGACACATTCACACACACACATTCACACACATAAACACACATTCAAACACACAAACACACATTTACACACACAAACATTCACACACACACACACAATCACACATACATACATTCACACAAACTTTCACTCATACACAAACAAACACACACACATAACCACACACATATTAACACACACACACCCATACACATGCATTTCACACACACACAAACATTTACACACACATATAAACACACACACATGCATACACACACACATTCACACACCCATTCACATACACGCACACATTCACACACACACACAAGCGCACACTCATACACACATATTCACACACACATGCAGACACACACACACATATTCACACACACATTCACAAACAGGCATACATTCACACACACACACACACATTCACACTCACACACAAGTACACATTCACACACACAAACACATTCACACATATGCACACATTCACACACATACACACATTCACACACACATTCACGCACACATTCACACACACACATGCACACATTTACACACACACATTCACACACACACACAATGACACACACACACAGTCACACACACAAACATTCACACACGCACACACATATTCACACACACACACACACACACACACACACACACACACATTCACACACATATACACAATATACACACACACACACACACATTCACACACACACACACATATACACAATATACACACACACACACACACATTCACACACACATTTATACACACACACATACATATACAGATTCACACACACACTCACACACACATACACACACACATACAAACAAACTAAAAACATTAATGTGAAGCATCTGGGAGCAACAAAAGCCCAGCATACTCACAGAGCGGGGCTGCATCACTCACAATCACAATTTTTGTAGGCTTTCTGGACAGAAGAGGGTGGCCCCACAATGCAAGGGTGGGGTCTAGAATGTGTTGTTAGTGGGACATAGGCAGAGCCAGGGCAGTCCCAAGAAACTGGCATATGTGTCCTTGACAGGGGAGCTGAGGGTGAGGAATGTGGATAGACCTCCAAACCACACAATGTCTAGATTGGTTAGCTCAGAGCACAAGCTCATTTACATCAGTGCCTAATTGGCCAAAGAAAAAAAGACCAGGGACATGAATCCCACCAGGCTTTGCAAAATCTGGTACATTGTGCTAACAAGTGGAATGTGGGCAGATGCCAGAACACTACCTACTGGAATGCATAGTGTTTACTGTAAAGCTTGTCAGATGAGGGATAATGGTCTGTTTATGTTGTTCAGAGACACCTTAGTTCCGGAGAAGGGTCATCTTAAAGCCACAGGATACAAAGACATTTTAGACAAGGTTCGTGAAGACAGGGTTTGATGTGTTTGGTGTGGAGCAAGTCAAGTGGCTGCACATAGCCTTGGCCTCAACCTCACTAAACACTTGTGGGATGAGTTGGAACTCAAGACTTTGAGGCAGACCTTCTTGTCCAACATCTGTTTCTGACCTCACAAACACTCTTTCAGCTGAATGGGCACAAATTCCCACACACTTTCCAAAATCTTGTTCAGAGCCTCCCAAAAGAGTGGCAGCTGTTATAAGGGGGGAGGGAGGCAACTCTATATTAATGCTCTTGGTTATGGAATGGGTTGTCTAACAAGCTCATATAGGTGTGATGGTCAGGTGTCCACTTAGTCTTGGCCATATAGTGTGTTTAGCATAAATTTATCACTGAGTTGCAAAATATCTACATATAAAATAAAAGTATTAAAAGCATTTAACACTTTCGAGGGGAACTTCCGGGAAGCGGCCATGATAGGTCGCAATTTACCACTCTGCTCTAGTCCTTTCATTATTTTTACTTAAAATAGCATTCCAGACGGCTCCTGTATTTGCCACATAGCTTGCTCTTTAAAGCACTACAGATCCTGCATTAAGTGAGCCCATTACATGCTAGATGATCGCAACTCTGAGCACCCGGAGCACATTCTAGGGCTGAGGACTTTTATTCAACCCCCGGCGAGGTCCATCTGGGCCTTGTCGTTAGGCAGCACGCTGTGCTGAACTCAAAGCATTCAACTCCTAATCTGCCTGATTACAGATATAGGTTGAAGATTATGGAAGGAGCTACAGACATTTTGAGGGAACTGAATCGCTTGTTAACGGCACATCACGCTACACTCGAGATCATTTTACATGAAGCATTCAGACCTGAGGACAACCACTTACTGCATGCAACCACTCAGAGGGTGCCTGTATTGGCAGAGCGGGAGAAAGCTAACATTCTTGGTAGCAATCTAAACCCCGGGAGCCCGCTACCCACTACTAAAAGATTGGCATGGGACCTGCAAAGTACTATTGTGATGCCCAGTGGAGCGGCTGGCAGTGATGGAGCTAAACAACTAGACGATGGTCTGCTTGTTGTATAACCCAGACGGATGCTTGTGTGACCACTACATTGACGAGCCAACTAACTGTCATATTGCAGCACTGGGCTTTAGATCACTTATCAGTGCGCTCTAAAGCGAGCGACTCTTCCGAGATCATTCTGTACAAGCAGCTGGAAGGAACGCATTGTTTTCCTGTATTTATCCTGCCTACCATCCTTCTTTGTGCAGTGCCGCTACATTTACAATGGGATCCTGGCGGTCTTAGGCAGAAGGAGAGGCTGGTGTGAGCGGGACAATTTTTGTGCCAGTGTCAATTCCATGGCTGTTTTACTTACTGGACATTCGTTCCATTAGGGCCTGCTGCACTCGGGCTGGGTTCCTAGCAAATCGCGCTGGTCTAATCCGTGTGACGATGTAACTAGACTTTAAGGACACAACCCCCGTTATTTACCAACTCTGAGCCTGGGATCTGACATACTTACTATCACAACTAAGATTTTTTTATTCTTTTATTTTTTATTATATAGTTAGCAATTGTTTTATTGTAAAAATATGACTGTGGTTCCCTTGTTATAACGAACTGTAAGCCAGTAACTCATGTCAGTCCACTTTAGGTTCTTATAGTGAACCTTTTAAAGTCAAATACCTATGGCACGTTAACTGTCTCACATCTAGTAACATTTTGAGATCTGTTTACTGTTTACCGCCATTCATCTATATATACATACTACTTTTTGCTCTTGACAATGTCCTGATTTAGCATAGCGATACTGTTTATACCCACAGCTGTAGCCTTTAGGGCTACTTCTTCATATATTTCTTTACTAAGCTATAGTATGGTTATTTTTGATGTTTCTGAAGAGATGTCAAGCTTAATAATGTGGCGGGAGCATATCATATGAGAGGCATATTATATAGTTATTGCACCCTGTAGGTAATGTATTTTACTTCTGACGCTTCATTTGAGCAATATGTATGATTTGTGCTAGAAAAGCATTGTGGAGTCATGACAGTACTTACTACCTATACAAGGATATCAGACTCAGTTTCATAGTAGGAACTAACCATATGGGTATTACATTTTATAGTTACTATGTCCAGTATTTCCTGTGTGTCCAATCTGTTTATTCTCAAGGTGCATATAGCAACTCAAGGACCATATACCCCCTATTTACAGGTCCCTCACATACTTATGCCTCATTTATTGCTTAACACAATATACAGTGATATGTCCAGTCCTTGATTGTTTCATTACTTATGTACTTCTTTACTGCTTCTGTATAGAATGTGCTTATCAGCCACAAATTTATTTATGCTCTAGAATTTATTACAGCTTTTGAACTTTACTTACACCTATAATGCTTTTGGGAACCATATTAAGATGGTGTCTTGTCCCCAGCGGCCGAGGTGGCAGGGCATCTATCTATCTTATTACTCCTTTAGTTCTTAATAACCATTTATAAAATATCAATATGGGTGGATATTTACTCCAGAACATGTTCTAGGCATGATTTATTATTTTAGACCTTGGCTGATTCATATGTACTCCACACTGGGTTTAGCAGTGGAGACTCCTTCTGTGTGGCTGCCTTGCGTATAATCCCCTCTTATTTTTATTTTTATAATAAGCTATAATCTTCAAGTTTAAAAGTAACTACACCTTCTGTTTAGCTCTTTAAGGTTACATCTCAATCATATTTCGGGCAGAATTCTACCTATAATCTTTTAGCACTATCCGACCTTGTTAAAGTGTTAATCATAAATATAGTTTCAAAAAGTAAGAAAACCAGAGGTTCTTCATCTGGGGTCCATGAGTGGCCCTGACACATTAATGTTCACCTACCTTATATCAGGGTTAATGCAATAGTGTGGTCCAAGAGTGTAAAATATTCAGAAAGGATGCCAGAACATGGATACAAAGTTATAAATTTATTAAAGACCTAAAAATTGCGACATTTCGGGGTGACTCCCCTTAATCATGCAATGTCCAAGAGTGGCCACTCAAATCATTTGATGGGCATACAGTTTAAGTAGCACTTACTGCCTGTACTGACAGTGTAGGTTGTCATTAATTATTCTGTGCATTTCTCTGCTTTGTTTTAACAGCCTACCCTGTAACAATTTATTTTCTTCTATATGTATGTTTTTACAGCTATTAATTGTATGTTTTGAAAAGAACCTCAATAAAAAAAATTTTTTTTTTTAAAAAAAAAAGCATTTAACACTTTCAACTTGTTGATGTACCAGCTTTTGCAAATCAAGAGAAGTTCAGGGATACACCACTTGAAAATCAGGATGTAATTCAGGTTTCTGG
Organism: Bombina bombina; assembly: GCF_027579735.1. Taxonomy (NCBI): domain Eukaryota; kingdom Metazoa; phylum Chordata; class Amphibia; order Anura; family Bombinatoridae; genus Bombina; species Bombina bombina. The sequence continues at coordinate 26,823,499 of NC_069507.1, read as the reverse complement.
TCTCTTTTTCTGTGGCCAATAAGGGACTGATGAGCTTGTGATCTTAGCTAACCAATCTGGACCTTGTGGGACTGTTGCAGATTTGTAGGTCTATTCACAAACCCCACCCTCAGTTCTCCTGGCAAGGGCACATGTGCCAGTTTCTTGGGACTCCCCTGGCTCTGCCCATGTCCCACTAACACATCCTAGACCCCACCCTTGGATTGTGGGCCATCCTCGCCTGTTCAGAAAGCCTACAAAAATTGTTGTAGGTAAGCAATTACTATGTAGCATGTTGCAGGTTCAGGTAACTATGGGGAGAACCCCCCCCCCCGTTGAACGTGTGTGTATATGTCAACATTTTATTAGTATACACCATTATACAGTAAATGTACTTTCTCTGCTATGTGTGTCTCAAGCAATAGCCTCTGCTAGTCAGTCAATACTAAGGATGCTATGTATTATGGAGATGTTCTCATTATTGATTTGTTCCCTAACCAAATTTTTCACTTGGGAGGATAAGCAGGAACAGGGCACATAAAATACCTAGAAAGATTCCACTCCAAGACACATACATATAAAAAAGTAAACATACAAGTCTGGTTTTAGTGTTTTAATGATCCCTGGGGGAGGAGCCATGGAGCAATTAATCACAGTTGTGCAGAGCTTCCATGTCACTCTGGAGATATACTGGCAGGTTCAAAATCACGTTTAGATACAGCCGAGTCGCCAAAGGGATTTTATTTATTAAATAAAACTCTGATACTTTTTATTTCAATAATTCTATAAAAAATAATAAGGCAACAATATCCCCAGTTGTGTTTCATGTTTAAAAATAATCTCCTTCTCTGCATTTAAATGAAATTAGTCATTGCATGATAAGATGGGCTGGACAGAAAGGTCAATCCTGAGACATTTGTTCTGCGCAGAGAATTGTAAACATCTTTCTTCCAAGTTTTGGAAAACCATAGTAACAGGTAAAGGGATCTCTGCAAAAAATCTCTGATTTGCTACAACAGTATATCATACTTATAATATATATATATATGAACTTTTATAAATATACCTTTATTCCATTAACAAGATCATAGTTAAAAACCGGCAACAATGCGCATATATGCCCATAATTGTGGGACAAAAAATCCTATACCAGTGTGAGTGTTGGTGTGTGTGTGTATATATGTTAGGGGTAAAGTAAGAAATCTGGGTAAGAATTATCCTGGTAAAATGGACATTACCCAAGTGGCTGTGGGTAAAGCCAATGTACAGCAATTCTCCCATCTACACTATTTTGTTTGCCTCTGCTGGGGGGGGGGGGGGTTCAAGGAAGGTGCCCCACTGATCCTCTGGCATCCATTCCAAGTGAACCTTGGGGAATATGTTTTAAAAGAGGGGCTTTGCCCCCCCATTGAACCCCCCAGGCTGACGCAAAAAAGATAGTGAAGATGGGGATATTATGGTGCATGCTATATATGTGTGATGCAGTGACTCCGCACTCTCAGGGGATTTATGATCACACATCAGGCTTTACCCACAGCCACTTGGGTAATGTCTTTTTTAACCGGGCAATCATAGGTTTACCCAATATCTGACTTTTCCCGCAACAAATATATATATAAAATATGGCATGATTAAGGTTGTATGCCCAAATTGTCACCTGATTTGTTTTACAATCCTGTTAATAGAGTAAAAACGTATTTTATTAAAATTTGTGCTGATACATTTAGTTTGTGAACAAAAAGTAAACACTATCAGCTGAATTCAAAAAGATCTAAGTGCCACACGTATTTTCAAAAAGAAATGTAACACAGGAATGCGACCTACAATTCACGTATATTCTACACCAATAGAAAACCAATAGAGATAAGTGAAAACCACAAAAACGCTTGTCTTTTTACATGTAAATCATATGACATCTTGTATCTTTGTACGGAAAAACCACATTAAACTTTGTCATTTGTAATTTAATCCATTTTTTTTAGGGAAAACAATAATTTATGTACATAAAAATGATACATAATTGGTTCCTTTCATGCTACAGTTCTATATAATTGTCATTGCTAGATGATTTGATAAACAATGTGACATAAAAAATGTAAATACTTTTTCCTGTGCGTGTCTGCGCAATTTGCTTACAATAGTTCTTCAGGCAAGCAGAGGGTGAATATGTATGGCACAATAAGATGTGTATTTGTATGGCTGCTACACATCTGTGTGGATTTTAAAAAACAATTCCAGACTATGTGGCCCAACAGCAGTTATAAAGCAGCGGTCACAAAGACCGCTGCTCCATAATCCTGACCGCTTGCTCTGAGCAGGCGGACAGGAATCGCCGGAATTCAACCCGATCGAGTACGATCGGGTTCATTGGGACCCCCCTGCTGGCGGCCGATTGGCCGTGAGTCTGCAGGGGGCGGCGATGCACCAGCAGCTCGCAAAGCTGAATACGGAGAGCGTATTGCTCTCCGGATTCAGCGAGGTCTTGCGGACCTGATCCGCACTGTCGGATCAGGTCCGCAAGACCTTTAGTAAATAGGCCACTATATGGTTTTAATGTTGGGGGGGACTTGTAGGGCTTTTTTATTTTATTAGGGGGAATAGATTAGGTTTAATTAGTTTAAAAATCTTGTAATTTGTATATTATTTTCTGTAATTTAGTGTTTGTTTTTTTTGTACTTTAGCTAATTTTATTTAATTGTATTTAATTGTATTTAATTTAGGGAATTAATTTAATTATAGTGAAGTGTTAGGTGTTAGTGTAATTTAGGTTAGGTTTTATTTTACAGGTAAATTTGTCTTTATTTTATCTAGGTAGTTTATTAAATAGTTAATAACTATTTAGTAACTATTCTACCTAGTTAAAATAAATACAAACTTGCCTGTAAAATAAAAATAAAACCTAAGGCCTAGATTTAGAGTTTGGCGGTAGCCGTGAAAACCAGCGTTAGAGGCTCCTAACGCTGGTTTTAGGCTACCGCCGGTATTTGGAGTCAGTCAGGAAAGGGTCTAACGCTCACTTTTCAGCCGCGACTTTTCCATACCGCAGATCCCCTTACGTCAATTGCGTATCCTATCATTTCAATGGGATCTTTCTAACTCCGGTATTTAGAGTCGTGGCTGAAGTGAACGTTAGAATTCTAACGACAAAACTCCAGCCGCAGAAAAAAGTCAGTAGTTAAGAGCTTTCTGGGCTAACGCCGGTTTATAAAGCTCTTAACTACTGTGCTCTAAAGTACACTAACACCCATAAACTACCTATGTACCCCTAAACCGAGGTCCCCCCACATCGCCGCCACTCGATTAAATTTTTTTTAACCCCTAATCTGCCGAGCGCCACCTACGTTATACTTATGTACCCCTAATCTGCTGCCCCTAACACCGCAGACCCCTATATTATATTTATTAACCCCTAACCTGCCCCCCACAACGTCGCCGCCAGCTACCTACAATAATTAACCCCTAATCTGCCGACCGCAAAGAGCCGCCACCTACATTATAGCTATGTACCCCTAATCTGCTGCCCCTAACACCGCCGACCCCTATATTATATTTATTAACCCCTAATCTGCCCCCCTCAACGTCGCCTCCACCTGCCTACACTTATTAACCCCTAATCTGCCGAGCGGACCGCACCGCTATTATAATAAAGTTATTAACCCCTAATCCGCCTCACTAACCCTATAATAAATAGTATTAACCCCTAATCTACCCTCCCTAACATCGCCAACACCTAACTTCAAACATTAACCCCTAATCTGCCGACTGGAGCTCACCGCTATTCTAATAAATGTATTAACCCCTAAAGCTAAGTCTAACCCTAACACTAACACCCCCCTAAATTAAATATAATTTAAATCTAACGAAACTAATTAACTCTTATTAAATAAATTATTCCTATTTAAAGCTAAATACTTACCTGTAAAATAAATCCTAATATAGCTACAATATAAATTATAATTATATTATAGCTATTTTAGGATTTATATTTATTTTACAGGTAACTTTGTATTTATTTTAACCAGGTACAATAGCTATTAAATAGTTAAGAACTATTTAATAGCTAAAATAGTTAAAATAATTACAAATTTTCCTGTAAAATAAATCCTAACCTAAGTTACAATTAAACCTAACACTACACTATCAATAAATAAATTAAATAAAATACCTACAATTACCTACAATTAAACCTAACACTACACTATCAATAAATGAATTAAATACAATATCTACAAATAAATACAATTACAGGTATACCTCACTTTACAGCGCTTCACTTTACAGCGATTCGCTAATACAGCACTTTGTGGAGCTGAAGTTCAACCTCCAAGGATTTTGAAACAGTGCTGTAATCATCGTGAGATTGCGAAAAAAGTGAATGGCACTATTTTGTTATGCTTAGTTCACTCTGTTAACAGCATTGCAGTGCAATCTTTGTCTCAGTGCTAGTCTGGCAAATTTTACTACAGTAATTGTCACTATTTTACAGGTACAGTATTTATTGAATACTAATTAAATACTTGCTGTGCTAGTGTTAAACTAAGTGTAGCACTATTGCACCCCTAATATATGTTAGTTCAAACATGTTTTCAAGATTTTAAACACTGAAAAGAAAGCTATAACTGCCTTGTTTCACTTTAAGGCGGTTTTCACTTTACAGCGGGGCTCCGGTCCCTAACCCGCTGTATGAGCGGGGTATACCTGTAAATAAACTAACTAAAGTACAAAAAATAAAAAAGAACTAAGTTACAAAAAAATAAAAAAATATTTACAAACATTAGAAAAATATTACAACAATTTTAAACTAATTACACCTACTCTAAGCCCCCTAATAAAATAACAAAGACCCCCAAAATAAAAAAATGCCCTACCCTATTCTAAATTACAAAAGTTCAAAGCTCTTTTACCTTACCAGCCCTGAACAGGGCCCTTTGCGGGCCATGCCCCAAGAAATTCATCTCTTTTGCCTGTAAAAAAACACATACAATACCCCCCCCCCAAAATTACAACCCACCACCCACATACCCCTAATCTAACCCAAACCCCCCTTAAATAAACCTAACACTAAGCCCCTGAAGATCTTCCTACCTTGTCTTCACCTCACCGGGTATCACACCGATCCGTCCTGGCTCCGATATCTTCATCCAACCCAAGAGGGGGCTAGACATCCATCATCCGACGGCTGAAGAAGTCCAGAAGAGGGTCCAAAGTCTTCATCCTATCCGGGAAGAAGAGTAGATCCGGACCGGCAACCATCTTCTTCCAAGCGGCATCTTCTATCTTCATCCGATGAGGCCCGGCTCCATCTTGAAGACCTCCATCGCGGATCCATCCTTCTTCTCCGACGACTTCCCGACGAATGACGGTTCCTTTAAGGGACATCATCCAAGATGGCGTCCCTCAAATTCCGATTGGCTGATAGGATTCTATCAGCCAATCAGAATTAAGGTAGGAAAATTCTGATTGGCTGATGGTATCAGCCAATCAGAATCAAGTTCAATCCGATTGGATGATTCAATCAGCCAATCAGATTGAGCTCGCATTCTATTGGCTGATCGGAACAGCCAATAGAATGCGAGCTCAATCTGATTGGCTGATCGGATCAGCCAATCGGATTGAACTTGATTCTGATTGGCTGATTCCATCAGCCAATCAGAATTTTCCTACCTTAATTCCGATTGGCTGATAGAATCCTATCAGCCAATCGGAATTCGAGGGATGCCATCTTTAACTTAGGGGGGTGTTAGTGTTAGGGTTAGACTTAGCTTTAGGGGTTAATACATTTATTAGAATAGCGGTGAGCTCCAGTCGGCAGATTAGGGGTTAATGTTTGAAGTTAGGTGTCGGCGATGATATGGAGGGCAGATTAGGGGTTAATACTATTTATTATAGGGTTAGTGAGGCGGATTAGGGGTTAATAACTTTATTATAATAGCGGTGCGGTCCGCTCGGCAGATTAGGGGTTAATAAGTGTAGGCAGGTGGAGGCGACATTGTGGGGGGCAGATTAGGGGTTAATAAATATAATATAGGGGTCGGCGATGTTAGGGCAGCAGATTAGGGGTACATAGGGATAATGTAAGTAGCGGCGATTTACGGAGCAGCAGATTAGGGGTTAATAATAATATGCAGGGGTCAGCGATAGCGGGGGCAGCAGATTAGGGGTTAATAAGTGTAAGGTTAGGGGTGTTTAGACTCGGGGTACATGTTAGAGTGTTAGGTGCAGACGTAGGAAGTGTTTCCCCATAGCAAACAATGGGGCTGCGTTAGGAGCTGAACGCGGCTTTTTTGCAGGTGTTAGGTTTTTTTTCAGCTCAAACAACCCCATTGTTTTCTATGGGGGAATCGTGCACGAGCACGTTTTTTAAGCTGGCCGCTTCCGTAAGCAGCTTTGGTATCGAGAGTTGAAGTTGCGTTAAATATGCTCTACGCTCCTTTTTTGGAGCCTAACGCAGCCATTCTGTGGACTCTCAATACCAGAGTTATTTAAAAGGTGCGGCCAGAAAAAAGCCAGCGTTAGCTACGCGGGTCGTTACCGACAAAACTCTAAATCTAGCCGTTAGTTAGCTACAATGTAACTATTAGTTATATTGTAGCTAGCTTAGGGTTTATTTTATAGCTAAGTATTTAGTTTTAAATAGGAATAATTTAGTTAATTATAGTAATTTTTATTTAGATTTATTTAAATTATATTTAAGTTAGTGGTGTTTAGGGTTAGACTTAGATTTAGGGGTTAATAAATTTAGAATAGTGGTGGCGACGTTGGGGCGGCAGATTAGGGGTTAATAAATGTAGGTAGGTGTCGGCAATGTTAGGGACGGCAAATTAGGGGTTAATAATATTTAACTAGTGTTTGCAATGCTGGAGTACAGCGTTTTAGGGGTTAATATATTTATTATAGTGGCGGCGATATCTGGTTCGGCAGATTAGGGGTTAAAATTTTTATTTTAGTGTTTGCGATGTGGGGGGGCCTCGGTTTAGGGGTTAATTGGTAGTTTATGGGTGTTAGTGTACTTTTTAGCACTTTAGTTATGAGTTTTATGCTACGTTGTTGTACCATAAAACTCTTAACTACTGACTTTAAAATGCGGTACCAGTCTTGACAGGAGAGGGTCTACCGCTCACTTTTTGTCACTCATAATACTGGCGCTACGCAAGTCCCATTGAAAAAATAGGATACGCAATTTACGTAAGTGGATTTGCGGTATTTACAAGTCTGGCCAAAAAAGTGAGCGGTGAGCCTGTAACTTCAAGACTCGTAATACCAGCGGGCGTTAAAAAGCAGCGTTAGGACCGGCCAACGCTGCTTTTTAAGCCTAACGCACAACTCGTAATCTAGTCGATTTTTATTTGAAGTCACTTTGCACCACAGAAGTATAGTTCATCAACACTAGTTCACAAACACAAAATCACGTTTTCTTCTCAAATCATAACACACATTGAGTATCCAATCTGAGTTATCAGGTTTTACATTACTGTAAGCAGTAAAAATAGAGATTATCAGGTTGAGAAAGATACTAATACAGGAGTAGAGAAATGGTGCAAATCAATTATCATCTAAGGATTATTTATAAAGGTTATAATGAATGCAAATGCCCAATACCAAGCAAAGGTCATGATAACCACATATACTAAAATATAGATATACTTATGTAGTGACCCTTTATGGATTGCTACATTGTGAAACCATAGGTATCCTAAGAATACCTGTGACTATATGAAATTTGGTATAATTCCCCTTTTAATGCAAGTAAAACATCAAGCAGATTATCTGTATTAACAGAGTTTGATTACAGACATATTAGTAATATTATATAACAGATAATTGGGAGAACCGAATCCACCTTAATTCCTCCTTATTAAAAGCGGAATATCTGGTAGACTATTCAGATTAAATATGGAAATATACATATTAGTAATGCTACATAACAGATAACAAAAAGAATTAGTCCACCTTAAAAGAAATCATGCAAAATAAGAGAATCCCAGATGGCTATCCTGGATATACAGACAACCAATAAGATCCAATCATTGTTCAGGAGGGGCGGAACTTTTGACGTCAGAACCGTATAAATATCTTGAAACAAAGGCTCACCATCTTTGAAAAAGCCAAAGTTACTGTTGAAACGCGTTAGGGGGGTTGCACGGGACGATGGGGTCCCAATCGTTGTTATTTTAAATATCAGAGCAATGTTGTTTAAGAACTATTTTGAAATTTATCAGTCAAAGCTCAATTACTGGGGCAACAATTGAAGCCGCTGCCATTTAAAAAATAAATAATCTGATAACATTAGACGAAAATAGCATTTAAAAGACCTGATAACATCAGACAGAAATAGCCTCATATATTTAGGTTGCGGTCTAACTGCAGATGTGCAGAGTTGGGTGAATGTTAAAACTGCAGAGCAAAAAAACAAGGCTACATTTGCGGCTCTATTACAGCCAAATACATAATGTGTGTATATGACCAATTTGAATGACTAAGATAACTTTGGTTTATAATAGAACATGTTAACAGCTTGCTAACGGCATATCCTAAATATATAGCAACCAAGTCATGAAATTAAATGACTAAATAATTTTAAATTACTATATGTAACCTATGAGTACAATTCCCAATACCGGTCAGTAAAATAACTACTGACAGTTTTGATGGTATAAACACAGTGGATAAGCGCAAAGTAATCATTAAGCACCAAACACAAACACACAATTCCAGAGTAGAGTGTCCCTTCAGAAAAACCAACTAACTAAAGAAAAGTACATTTCTGCATACAACCTACACAATTGACATAACAACCCCATATATGTAACCTAGTACCCATACCTAACCTAGTATCCATACCTAACCTAGTATCCATACCTAACCTAGTATCCATACCTAACATAGTATCCATACCTAACATAGTATCCATACCTAACATAGTATCCATACCTAACCTAGTATCCATACCTAACATAGTATCCATACCTAACATAGTATCCATACCTAACCTAGTATCCATACCTAACATAGTATCCATACCTAACATAGTATTCATACCTAACCTAGTATCCATACCTAACCTAGTATCCATACCTAACATAGTATCCATACCTAACCTAGTATCCATACCTAACATAGTATCCATACCTAACCTAGTATCCATACCTAGAATAGTATCCATACCTAACCTAGTATCCATACCTAACATAGTATCCATACCTAACATAGTATCCATACCTAACCTAGTATCCATACCTAACATAGTATCCATACCTAACCTAGTATCCATACCTAACCTAGTATCCATACCTAACATAGTATCCATACCTAACCTAGTATCCATACCTAGCATAGTATCCATACCTAACCTAGTATCCATACCTAACATAGTATCCATACCTAACCTAGTATCCATACCTAACATAGTATCCATACCTAACCTAGTATCCATACCTAACCTAGTATCCATACCTAACATAGTATCCATACCTAACCTAGTATCCATACCTAACCTAGTATCCATACCTAACATAGTATCCATACCTAACCTAGTATCCATACCTAACATAGTATCCATACCAATATTTGCTATAGAAACTGATAAAAGGTATATAACAATTAATTGTATCACTATATTGTCTCTATTACACGAAAACTAATAAATAGGGCCAGACAATATTAATTAAAGAGACAAGATACACTACAATAGCCACATTGCTCAGGATAGGGATTTTAATATTGTATGTTACCCATCTTTTAAAAGAATCAATAAAGGTTATATTTTATTTCTTTTTCTGTCCTGATATTAGTCTGGGCAAAGAGTGCTACATAAGCATTTTCTTTTTGTGAAATCTAGTTCCATATACTTTTTGGATAATAGGGTTAGAGTTAAGTTTAGGGTCAGCGTTAGGGCTAAGACTAGGGTTAGGGTAGAGTTTAGGGTCACCATTAGGCTAAGACTAGGGTTAGGGGTAGAGTTTAGGGTCAGCATTAGGGCTAAGACTAGGGTTAGGGTAGAGTTTAGGGTCAGCATTAGGCTAAGACTAGGGTTAGGGGTAGAGTTTAGGGTCAGCATTAGGCTAAGACTAGGGTTAGGGGTAGAGTTTAGGGTCAGCATTAGGGCTAACACTAGGGTTAGGGTAGAGTTTAGGGTCATCATTAGGGCTAACACTAGGGTTAGGGTAGAGTTTAGGGTCAGCGTTAGGGCTAAGACTAGGGTTAGGGTAGAGTTTAGGGTCAGCGTTAGGGCTAAGACTAGGGTTAGGGTAGAGTTTAGGGTCAGCATTAGGCTAAGACTAGTGTTAGGGGTAGAGTTTAGGGTCAGCATTAGGGCTAAGACTAGGGTAAGGGTAGAGTTTAGGGTCAGCATTAGGCTAAGACTAGGGTTAGGGTAGAGTTTAGGGTCAGCATTAGGCTAAGACTAGGGTTAGGGTAGAGTTTAGGGTCAGCATTAGGGCTAAGACTAGGGTTAGGGTAGAGTTTAGGGTCAGCATTAGGCTAAGACTAGGGTTAGGGTAGAGTTTAGGGTAAGCATTAGGGCTAAGACTAGGGTTAGGGTAGAGTTTAGGGTCAGCATTAGGGCTAACACTAGGGTTAGGGTAGAGTTTAGGGTCAGCATTAGGGCTAAGACTAGGGTTAGGGTAGAGTTTAGGGTCAGCATTAGGGCTAACACTAGGGTTAGGGTAGAGTTTAGGGTCAGCATTAGGGCTAACACTAGGGTTAGGGTAGAGTTTAGGGTCAGCATTAGGGCTAACACTAGGGTTAGGGTAGAGTTTAGGGTCAGCGTTAGGGCTAACACTAGGGTTAGGGTAGAGTTTAGGGTCAGCATTAGGCTAAGACTAGTGTTAGGGGTAGAGTTTAGGGTCAGCGTTAGGGCTAAGACTAGGGTTAGGGTAGAGTTTAGGGTCAGCATTAGGCTAAGACTAGTGTTAGGGGTAGAGTTTAGGGTCAGCGTTAGGGCTAAGACTAGGGTTAGGGTAGAGTTTAGGGTCAGCATTAGGCTAAGACTAGTGTTAGGGGTAGAGTTTAGGGTCAGCGTTAGGGCTAAGACTAGGGTAAGGGTAGAGTTTAGGGTCAGCATTAGGCTAAGACTAGTGTTAGGGGTAGAGTTTAGGGTCAGCGTTAGGGCTAAGACTAGGGTTAGGGTAGAGTTTAGGGTCAGCATTAGGCTAAGACTAGGGTTAGGGGTAGAGTTTAGGGTCAGCGTTAGGGCTAATACTAGGGTTAGGGTAGAGTTTAGGGTCAGCATTAGGCTAAGACTAGTGTTAGGGGTAGAGTTTAGGGTCAGCGTTAGGGCTAAGACTAGGGTTAAGGGTAGAGTTTAGGGTCAGCGATAGGGCTGTCACTAAAGTTAGGTTAAGGATTATGCATACATTTAAAGAGAGAAGCGCTGAACCTGGGAACGAACAATAGCATAATAGCTTGTTCTATGACTAGTTACCACCCAAGAATCAGCCTGTTTTTGCTCAATATATGCCTTTCACAGAGAAGAACTTTCCTGTAGCATATCAGTTGTTTCTCTCGTTCAGAGAGGGATTGCCTGGTATATTTTGGGGCTGGACTGCACTGTGAAGTCAGGATCAGACTGATATGCTTCAGGAAAGTTCTTCTCTGTGAAAGGCACATGTTGAGCAAAAGGAGGCTGCTTCTTGGGTGGTAACTAGCCTTAGAACAAGCTATTATGCTATTGTTCGTTCCCAGGTTGAGCGCTTCTTTTTTTTTATTTATGCAGATTTAGGATTATGGCCAGGTATACTATTAGGGGCCTATCTATCAAGCTCCATATACGATCAGGTTGATTGACACACCCTGCTAGTGGCCGATTTGCTGCGAATCTGCAGAGGGCGGCGTTGCACCAGCAGTACACAAGAGCTGATGGTGCAATGCTGAATGCGGAGAGCGTATTGCTCTCCGCATTCAGCGAGGTCTGTTGGACATGATCCGCAATGTCGGATCATGTCTGACAGGCCTTTCATAAATAGGCCCCTTAGGAACTTTTCTCAGCTCCAGAGGTATAGCAGAAAAACACATTTTATACCTCTGGATGCCCACTGGCAGTGATATCACCTTTAATATTTCTATGCAGGTGACATCACTGGGTTTGCCACATCCTGGCAGGGATATTTTGGCAGCCCCTATATTGTCATCAGATGACATTCTTGGTATTAACCATCTTGTCGGGGCACAACTGCACAGTAGAGGCAAAAAGGACAGTCTATTTGTCTAGGATGTGGCAAGGGCCCCAGGGGAAATCTCCAAAGGCTCCAGATGTTGACCAAGGGCTCCAGATGTTGACCTTTCACCAAGAAAATAGTGATGAAACAAAAGTGCTACCCACTGAAGCCCTGTAGCCTTCCTGCCACTCATGGGTACCATTAAGGAGGATCAATACCCAAATAATCTTATAATTAGAAAGTTGCTTAAAATTTCATGCTCTATCTGAATCACGAAAGAAAAAAGTTGTGTTTAGTGTCCCTTTAAGGGTTAGCAGACATTTTCATAACTGATGCTTAAAGAGCCAGTAAAGCCTAAATATGTCTATAACGCTTATGAAAGAGCTCAGTGAGTTCATTACAAATTACCCTCTAGTCTCACCCCAGCCTTAGGGGCTGATTTTTGAAGCAGTCAAGCTGCTTATTCTGCTCGAGCCTTTAGGCTTGCCGGAATCAGGAGTTAAGAAGCAGCGGTCATAAGCTGCTCCTTAACTCGTCCGCCACCTGTGAGCCAGCTGACAGCAATTAATGAATATTTAACTACATAGCAAAGCAAACAAATGTGCTAAGAGCGTATAGTGATAAAGATTTACCAGCAACTTATCCAAACTCATCAATGTTCTAGAGAAAATGAAACTCATTGGAAAGACTAAAGTCTCATTGAAATAACTCACCGCAGTGTCACAACTCAAAAATTCTACAATTGAAAGATTTGTAACCGCCCCTCAGTTACATGTTCCGAGATCGGAACCGCAACTATCTCACAACCACCAACTTCTTGTCTCAGCGAATGATTTCTACTGTCAAGGCGCCAGCAAAACAAAATGCCTTTAAAACCATACAAAGAAAAATGAAGAAAAGAACACCCTCAATAAAACAGCCCACACAAACAAATGGGCAAAATAAATCTTTAAATGGACAGTATACACTCATTTTCATATAACTGCATGTAATAGACACTACTATAAAGAATAAGATGCACAGATACTGATATAAAAATCCAGTATAAAACTGTTTAAAAACTTACTTAGAAGCTCTCAGTTTAGCTCTGTTGAAAACGTAGCTGGAAAGCCCACTGCAAGTGGGAAATAAGACACTCCCCCTCCCCTCCCCCTTCTTTTGCATATGAAAAGACCCTTTACACAAACAGGAGCAAGCTGGAGAAGGTAGCTGACGGTATTCTCATAAAACTTTGGGGCTTGGTTAGGAGTCTGAAAATCAGAGCAATGTTATTTAAAAATAAGCAAAACTATACATTTTTGAAAAAATAAAACTTTATGGGCTATATAAATAGATCATCTGCAAAACATTTATGCAAAGAAAAAAAGAGTGTATAATGTCCCTTTAAGAGAAATAAGTTCACATAAAAAGTTCAAGAGAAATAAAATAAGAGTAATAATTAGAAAACTTTATCAGCTTTGAAATGGCAAGAAACAACCTCCAGACAAGATATCCACAGGGCAATATCATTTTTATAAATTATGTGTGCTTGAAAACGGTTTATTGAAAAAACGCCATTGCGCCTCTAGAGCGTAGATGGACAACTCCTTGTTCCCATTACTGAGATTTCTGAGACAGTTCCTATACTATCCAGCGAGACTACTTTACCCTAATATAACAGATGTGAATATTTTACCATTACGAACATTTACAAAACCCATTTTTGAAGAGTGTTCCCCATGTCACAGTAGTAATTATTGCTTTTCCGTGTTGCTAGTGGATCTTGTTTGCTGTGTGAGATATCATCATGTCATTGGGGCACTAAACACAATTATATATGTTAATTGGAGTCACTAACAAATCAATGCAATTTTATGGGGGGGCCACACATGGGAGAAGCAGATTCACGCTGGAGGGGCAGGGTTTGGGAAGGACAGCGGTGGGTGATTGGGCGTGTCCTGGCAGAGTATGGGAGTGGCTCACCCAGTCCCTTAGAACTAGGACATACCTTTCAACCATTGACAATCCTGCAGGGTGTGAGATGATTGAGAGGCATGGAAACTATAGGTAAAGTGATGAATAAGGAATTTCACACATTGAGGGATATTTATCAAGCAGTCAACCGCAAATACGCTGGAATTCCGCAGCGTAATTGTGGCGGGCCTGATTCGACCTAGTTATCAAAGCCAACAGACCAGCAAAAGTTGAAATTTGTGACGTAACATACGATCCGCTGGTCTCAATCCGACACAGGTCGATGCTTACGTCATTAGAAATTTTCCGAATACACATTCGCCACTATCTGACAACTTTTGCAAGTTATCAAACGTCTAACCGGTACGCTCACCACTATTCTGGCCCAGCGTACCTGGTTTTCAATCCGCCACCCTGGAGGCCGTGGATGCCATAGGAATCAATGGGAGTCTGAAAGCAGCGAAATCTTATGTTCAATCCTGCCAGATATCCCATTGATTTCTATGGTAGAATAAAAGTAACGTTTGCACCTAACACCCTAACATAAGCCCCGAGTCTAAATACCCCTAATCTGCTGCCCCAAAATCGCCGCGACCTACATAAAATTATTAACCCCTATTGCGCAAACTCCCGGACCCCACCGCAACTAAATAAATATATTAATCTCTATCCCGCTGCTCCCTGACACCGCCGCAACTAAATAAAGTATTAACATCTATCCCGCCACTCCCGGAGCCCACCACAACTCTAATAAAGTTATTAACCCCTATCCCGCCACTCCCGGAGCCAACTGCAACTAAATAAATATATTAACCCCTAAACCCCTGGAATCCCACATCACTACCACTTACTAAACCTATTAACCTCTAAACCGCCAGCCACCCCTAAACCTAACAAGCCGCTAACTTTACATTAAATATTAACTCATCCCTATCTTATAATAAATTTAAACTTACCTTTAGAATTAAAATAAACTATATTAAACTACTAATTAACCTACCCTAACTATTATCCTACATTTACATTAAACTATACTAAACTATTAATTAACCTACCCTAACTATTATCCTACAATTACATTAAATTATATTAAACTATTAATTAACCTACCCTAACTATTATACTAAAATTATATGAAACTATATTAAACTATTAATCAACCTACCCTAACTATTATACTAAAATTACATTAAACTACAAATTAAATTAACTATATTACATTTCTAAAAACCTAACCCTACTCAAGTTATTTAAATCTACAATAAAGAATTACTAAGTTACAAAAAAATAACAACTAAGTTACACAAAATAAAAAACACTAAGTTACACAAAATAAAAAATAAAATGATCAAATATTTAAACTAATTACACATAATCTAACAGCCCTATCAAAATAAAAAAGCCCCCCAAAATAAAAAACCCCTAGCCTACAATAAACTACCAATGGCCCTTAAAAGGGCATTTTGCGGGGGAGTGCCCCAAAGAAATCAGCTCTTTTACCTGTAAACTAAAATACAAACACCCCCCTGACAGTAAAACCCACCACCTACACAACCAACCCCCCCAAATAAAAACCTAATCTCCCCATTGCCCTGAAAAGGGCATTTGAATGGGCATTGCCCTTAAAAGGGCATTTAGCTCTTTTTCAGCCCAAAGTCCCTAATTTAAAATTAAAACCCACCCAAAAAACCCTTAAAAAAACTTAACACTAACCCCCGAAGATCCACTTACAGTTTTCGAACACCGGACATCCATCCTTATCCAAGCGGCAGAAGTCCTCAGCGAAGCCGGCAGAAGTCTTCATCCAAACGGGCCGAAGTCTTCATCAACCAGGCAGAAGTCTTCATCCAGGCGGCATCTTCTATCTTCATCCATCTGGCGCGGAGCGGCTCCATCTTCAAGACATCCGGCGCAGAGCATCCTCTTCTTACAACGTCTGTTGCAGAATGAAGTTTCCTTTAAATGACGTCATCCAAGAATTCTATCAGCCAATAGGAATTAAGGTGGAAAAAATCCTATTGGCTTTTGTAATCAGCCAATAGGATTGAGCTTTCATCCTATTGGCTGATCCAATCAGCCAATAGGATAGAGCTTGCATTCTATTGGCTGATTGGAATAGCCAATATAATGCAAGCTCAATCCTATTGGCTGATTTTATCAGCCAATGGGATGAATGCTCAATCCTATTGGCTGATTGCAACAGCCAATAGGATTTTTTCCACCTTAATTCCTATTGGCTGATAGAATTCAGCCAATCGGAATGTAAGGGACACCATCTTGGATGACGTCATTTAAAGGAAACTTCATTCTGCAACAGACGTCGTAAGAAGAGGATGTTCTGTGCCGGATGTCTTGAAGATGGGATGACGTCATTTAAAGGAAACTTCATTCTGCAACAGACGTCGTAAGAAGAGGATGTTCTGTGCCGGATGTCTTGAAGATGGAGCCGCTCCGCGCCGGATGGATAAAGATAGAAGATGCTGTCTGGATGAAGACTTCTGCCCGGTTGGATGAAGACTTCGGCCCGCTTGGATGAAGAATTCTGCCGGCTTCGCTGATACTTCTGCCGCTTGGATGAAGATGGATGTCCGGTGTTCGAAAACTGTAAGTGGATCTTCGGGGGTTAGTGTTAAGTTTTTTTAAGGGTTTATTGGGTGGGTTTTAATTTTAGGTTAGGGACTTTGGGCTGAAAAAGAGCTAAATGCCCTATTAAGGGCAATGACCATCCAAATGCCCTTTTCAGGGCAATGGGGAGCGTAGGTTTTTTCTTTGGAGCAATGCCCCGCAAAGGCCCTTTTAAGGGCCATTGGTAGTTTATTGTAGGCTAGGGTTTTTTTTTATTTTGGGGGGGCTTTTTTATTTTGATAGGGCTATAGATTAGGTGTAATTAGTTTAAATATTTGATAATTTATTTTTTATTTTGTGTAACTTAGTGTTTTTTATTTTGTGTAACTTAGTTGTTATTTTTTTGTAACTTAGTAATTCTTTATTGTAGATTTAAATAACTTGAGTAGGGTTAGGTTTTTAGAAATGTAATATTGTTAATTTAATTGTTAGTTTAATGTAATTTTAGTATAATAGTTAGGGTAGGTTAATTAATAGATTAATATAGTTTAATGTAATTGTAGGATAATAGTTAGGGTAGGTTAATTAATACTTTAATATAGTTTATTTTAATTCTAAAGGTAAGTTTAAATTTATTATAAGATAGGGATGAGTTAATATTTAATGTAAAGTTAGCGGGTTGTTAGGTTTAGAGGTTAATAGCTAAATTTAGTTTATGGTGATGTGGGGGGCTAGCAGTTTAGGGGTTAATAGGTTTAGTTAATGGTAGTGATGTGGGAGGCCAGGGGTTTAGGGGTTAATACTTTTATTTAGTTGCAGAGGGGTCCGGGAGCGGCGGGATAGGGGTTAATAACTTTATTAGAGTTGCGGTGGGCTCCGGGAGCGAAGGGATAGGGGTTAATAACTTTATTAGAGTTGCGGTGGGCTCCGGGAGCAGTGGGATAGGGGTTAATAACTTTATTTAGTTGTGGCGGGGTCTGGGGGCGGCGGGATAGGGGACGGGGTTAAACAGTTTAGTATAGTGGTGGTGTTTAGTGACAGGATATAAATAAAGCTGGGAAAAAGCCGAATAGCAGCGAGATCGATGACTGTTAGTTAACAACAGTCCCCTGCTCATCACCCCGAACTTGGTGCGCGGCTTTTTGACACCTTTTTTTATAAATATGGAGAGCGTATTCAGGTCCGCGGCCGCGATGTTAGGCGAGCGTATTGGTGCAGTCGAATGCAGCATAGTTGACGGCTTGATAATTCAGCCTCATTATCTCACCTTAATAACAAGCACCCTCCCCCCCTGGCAGCTTGACAAGTCAATGAATCTTTTGTTACCTAAAAGACAATAGAAATGAGCAAATTGTAAAACAGGAAGTTTAAGCGATGCTGATTTCTATAACTTTTGTTAGATTTTCACCTGCAAAGTATAGAATGAGAAGAAAAAAATGCTTAAAATGACCTTCTGAGCTCAGCTTTGTACCAACAAAAAACCCCATAAAATAGACCAATTATTCTGAGCATTTGAAGCGACTAAGATTAAAAGTCCAGTGGAAGCATCAGGTGAGAGAGCGACAGCTAAAAGTGTTATAACCAGGCTGGCAGCTAGACGGAGATTGCTCCAGGGCTCGACTATGTTTTACTGATCTGTGTTTGACAGGGGACGGCTACCCACAGCAGAGGAGAGCTGTGTAATATTAATTAGAGTCACTGCCCTGTCCGCAATACGGAAAATCACCTGCAATAGAGACAGTCCTTATTGTATGAGCTCTGTAAAGATTACAATAAAGCTTATTCATCTAAAAAGATTTCACTTGAACAGATTCAGAAAATAATTTTACAGGTTTGGAGTCACTTGTCTCTATAGACCATTAAGGACACATTATATGAGTAAATTATTTTAATGACCTTATGGCTCAAAAAGACATAGACATCAAAATTAACGGGACATTTCTATATAACATTTTATCCCCCTAAATGTGTCCCCAATTATCCATTTTACCCTCTAGATTATATTAAATTAGTTATTTTTTATTGTCATTTGAAATAGCTGATTTTGCTTGTTCAAATCACCACCTATACTGAAATATAAATACTGCTGTATTATCTAAGAAAGGCTATGTAAACAAGAGGCCAAAGCAGCCTTTGGGGCCTATTTATTATAGTGCAAGCGGACATGATCCGATATAGCAGATCATGTCCTCTGCATATCAATAAATGCCAACAGCATACGCTCTCGGCATTTATCATTGCACCAGCAGTTCTTGTGAACTGCTGGTGCAATGCCGCCCCCTGCAGATTCGCGGCCAATTGGCTGCTAGCAGGGGATATCATATTCGATCGGGTTGATTTCTATCCGCCGCCTCAGAGCAGGTGGACAGGTTATGGAGCAGCGGTCTTTAGAAGCATGGCGCCTCAAGCTCCATACGGAGCTTGATAAATATGCCCCTTTGTGTACAGGGCGAAATCAGATAAGGATTTTCTGATATTTTTTAAGCTCAACCCATTTAAAGGGACACTCAAGTCAAAATTAAACTTTCATTATTCACATAGAGCAGCAATTTTAACAACTTTCCAATTTACTTCCATTAACAAAATGTGCAACAGTTTGAGTCACCAGCTCCAACTGAGCATGTGCAAGAATTCACAGAATAAATGTATATGCATTTATGATTGGCTGATAGCTGTCACATGGTACGTATATGCATTTGTGATTGGCTGATAGCTGTCACATGGTACGTATATGCATTTGTGATTGGCTGATGGCTGTCAGATGGTACAGGAGTGGAGATAGACGTAACTTTTAAAATTGTCAGAAAAAAAAATCTACTACTCATTTGAAGTTCAGACTAAGTGCTATTGCATTGTCTTGTTTTCTTGCATTTGTTGATTATGCAAATCTATTGTGTTTACTGATAGCTTAAGGGCTAAATTATGAGTGGTGCGTTAAGTGTTGCGTGCAATCAATAAGGGGTTGAACGTAAACGAGTTCACTTGAGCGCAACTTAACACACGTCAGGTTATCGCGACTTCAAATAACCTGACTAGAGAGAGAGAGATTGAAAGATGTATTTATGAATAAATAGAACATATTCTTCTATGTGAAGAACATTGGAATGTGACATATTAATTCTAGATTGGACCCATGATCCTGCAGCCCTTGTTCAATCAGTTAAGAACCCTGTTTTTTTAATATATATGTTTTACTTGACAACAAGTTGACTTACCAGACAGTCTAAGTAAATACTGAACACCAAGCAATCCTACTACTGCTATTACAAATAAAAGATTCCAATGTAGCTGTCCCAATATGCTTTACTCATCTGCTGTGTAATTGTGTGCACCCTAGTAAAATGAATTCACTGTATTAGGGACAGAACCCAGTCACAGAAAGTGACAGCATCAACTTATACAGTTAAAAAGCTGTTACTTTGTGCCCAGTACCGTGTGCAAGACGCTAACTACCTGTTTACACGAAAACAGTAGCTGTAATGAAAACAAATTATGCTTTGGCATTGAAGGAAACAGAAAGCTCTGAAGAGAATATTAGTTATGAATGTGATGAGTAATATGTATTCTCACTTCTGCTTCCCATTAAGGAACAGAGTATAGCGGCCTGCTGTACACTACTGGCTCCTACAGTCATACAATTAGAGCCCGCTGCCTGCAGACACACCAATTTAATAATTCCAGGGGGTCATTGCAGCTCTGATAAGCCAACAATTTGCTTTTGTTTGTAACATGATTGTGATGACGTTAAAACAAAAATCAGTTGAAATAAAACTCGGCTTTCTGAACCCAGAAGCCAATTTAGTGAAAATATCTGTACATTATTGCCCAGAGGCTGGCCCTATAAGAAGTGCCCCGGCTTATCTGGTAATACTAACAGCCCCCACCTGTTTTTTAGTTCATAGTACATTTGTTCCAAAATGTATTTTTAATGAGAAGGACCCCTGTGCTTCAGAACATTTCTATTTTTTGAAGCCCCATTAATTTTAAGCTCAAATTCATCAAACTCTTTATGGTTCACATTTTTCCCTAACTACAACTTGCTGGTGAGGCCAATAGGTAGGGGAGGACTGGCAATATGTGGCCAAGGGGCAAGTGGGATATATAACCGCCTAAGGCCTAGTTTCCATTGAGGTGGTAAAGTTTGGAAACTGGTGGTAAAAACATTTATCTCCATTAAAGTCTATGGAGAATTTTGTATGTTACCACCAGCTTCAAAACTTTACTATCTCAATGGAAACTAACCCTTAGGGGCCCCTTCAGGTTTATTTTTTGCTGATTATCTTGTGCTTCATAGTAAGGGCCATATGTGGTGGCCTAATGGCTAGTATGAGAGGGGACTCCCCTGAAACATAGGGAGGTAGAACAGCTGGAAGTGTCTGGCTGAAATATTTCACTGCACAGCCCCACGCTATGTGCAAAACTTTTAGAACCTTTTAAAAGTTGGTGGAGCTGGTGTCAGTAGTGGGACTCACCTCGACCCACAGCCTAATAGGTATTTCTAGGGCTGATGGGCACTTGTAGCAGCACTGACACACTTACAGCTTTTAATATACTTCAAGATATCAATGCACTTCTTAACAATGTCTGAGGTTATGTCTGATAGATAATTGTACAGCTCAGTGTGTTCATTTAAATGTTCAGTATAAGATAGGGGGTGGTGGGATGACGTGTTCCACTCAACCTGTAAAGGACTACTGAGTACCGATTTGAGAGAAAACACGACCAAGACCATGTTCAGATGGTATCTGACCCCAATTAAAACGGCCCATATATCTGCTAGTCATAGCAAATATTGCTATAGGGGGTGTGGAGAAATAGGCTCCTATTACCATATGTGGTGGGAATGTAGGGAAATACAGGAAATCTGGACTAAAACCTCTGACCTACTCAGTACAATCCTGGAGGACACTATCTGCCTGGCTCCAACCCATGCATTGTTACACATACCTATTCCCAAACTAAATAAACAGATAAATACATTCATCAAAATCATTTGCACAGTCACCAGAGTAAGTATTGCAAAATACTGGAAGGTCTCGGCCCCCCCTTGGGAAGAGGTTTTAAATAGAATTTCTCTTACATATCGAATGTATGAGTCTGCATCACAAGTACTGGACACACAAGCACAATTTGAGAAGATCTGGTTTTACTGGACACTAAATAACAGACCTACAACTTAAACACAGCTCTCCCCTTGCTGATTGGGAGATGGTGTGGATGACTGCTGACCCGCGGGGGGGGGACAAACAAGGAGATAACTCTTGGCAACTAAAACAAATCTTTTTCTCTTTTTCTTTTCCTTTCTTTCTCTTTTTTCTTTTTCTTACTTTCTATTTAGGGCTCACTGTGGCCTTAATATCCCTAACCCAAGGTTGATACAAGGTGATTCAGAGAAAACTTTCAAAATATATCTTGGGGTCTTCGTGTTTTTACCCTGTTACAGTTAGACATGTTAGAAAATCCATATGTTATAAGTTTTTTAAAGGAAAAAAAAACTATTTTGAGAATGCAAACTGTAATTCCACCTGATCAACTACAAGATTGTTAGCTTCATTTCAGCTTTCTGTATAATGACCATACCACTAGACTGCTCGTGACATGGGTGGTAAATTGATGTGATGTTATATGATGTTATATTCTCAATAAAAAATATTTAAACATAAATGTTCAGTATTCATTTATGGCATAAATTGTGCTCGCCATCAGTATATAGGCACCCATCATCATTATACAGGGCAGCCTGTTCTGTGTATGAACCCTCAACATCATTATACGGTGCAGCAAATATGTTATTAGTGTTTAGGTACTCTGCATTAATTATACAATGCAGCATATATGTTATCAGTGTATAGGTACCCTGTACTAATTATACAGTGCAGCATATATGTTATGAGTGTATAGGTACTCTGCATTAATTATAAAGTGCAGCATATATGTTATCAGTGCATAGGTACCCTGTACTAATTATACAGTGCAGTATATATGTTATTAGTGTATAGGTACTCTGCATTAATTATACAGTGCAGCATATATGTTTTTAGTGTATAGGTACTCTGCATTAATTATACAGTGCAGCATATATGTTATCAGTGTATAGGTACCCTGTACTAATTATACAGTGCAGCATATATGTTATCAGTGTATAGGTACCGTGTACTAATTATACAGTGCAGCATATATGTTATTAGTGTATAGGTACTCTGCATTAATTATACAGTGCAGCATATATGTTATCAGTGTATAGGTACTCTGTATTAATTATACAGTGCAGCATATATGTTATCAGTGTATAGGTACCGTGTACTAATTATACAGTGCAGCATATATGTTATTAGTGTATAGGTACTCTGCATTAATTATACAGTGCAGTATATATGTTATTAGTGTATAGGTACTCTGCATTAATTATACAGTGCAGCATATATGTTATTAGTGTATAGGTACTCTGCATTAATTATACAGTGCAGCATATATGTTATTAGTGTATAGGTACTCTGCATTAATTATACAGTGCAGCATATATGTTTTCAGTGTATAGGTACCCTGTACTAATTATACAGTGCAGTATATATGTTATCAGTGTATATGTACCCTGTACTAATTATATAGTGCAGCATATATGTTATTAGTGTATAGGTACTTTGCATTAATTATACAGTGCAGCATATATGTTATCAATGTATAGGTACTCTGCATTAATTATACAGTGCAACATATATGTTATCAGTGTATAGGTACTCTGCATTAATTATACAGTGCAGCATATATGTTATCAGTGTATAGGTATCCTGTACTAATTATACAGTGCAGCATATATGTTATTAGTGTATAGGTACTCTGCATTAATTATACAGTGCAGCATATATGTTATCAGTGTATAGGTACTCTGCATTAATTATACAGTGCAGCATATATGTTATCAGTGTATAGGTACTCTGCATTAATTATACAGTGCAGCATATATGTTATCAGTGTATAGGTACTCTGCATTAATTATATAGTGCACCATATATGTTATCAGTGTATAGGTACTCTGCATTAATTATATAGTGTAGCATATATGTTATCAGTGTATAGGTACTCTGTATTATTTATACAGTTGAGAATATAATTTATCAGTGTATAGGTACTCTATTAATTATACAGTGCAGCATATATGTTATCAGTGTATAGGTATTCTGTATTAATTATACAGTGCAACATATATACTTCTACATACACATTTATGTTTAGTTACAAGGAAACACACAGATGAGCACATTTGCAGAGGAACACAAAGAGATACACTTACACACAATCATTCTTACCTACACTCACACACAATCATTATTGCCTACACTTACACACAATGATACTTACCTACACTAGCACAGAATCATTCTTACCTACACTCACACACAATCATTCCTACCTACACTCACACACAATCATTCTTACCTATACTCACACACAATTATTATTGCCTACACTCACACACAATGATACTTCCCTACACTCGCACAGAATCTTTCCTACCTACACTCACACACAATCATTCTTACCTAGACTCACACACAATTATTCTTACCTAGACTCACACACAATCATTATTACCTAGACTCACAGACAATCATTCTTCCTACACTCACACACAATTATACTTACCTTGACTCACACATAAATCATTATTACCTACACTCACACACAATCATTTTTATCTATACTCACACACAATCATACTTACCTAGCTCACACATAAATCATTATTACCTACACTCACACACAATGATACCTACACTCACACACAATCATTTTTACCTTCACTCACACACAATTATTCTTACCTACACTTACACACAATCATTCTTACCTACACTCACACACAATCATACTTCCCTACACTCACACACAATAATTCTTACCTGCACTCACACACAATCATTCTTCCCTACACTCACACACAATCATTCTTACCTAGACTCACACACAATCATTCTTACCTACACACACACACACAATCATACTTCCCTACACTCACACATAATCATACTTCCCTACACTCACACACAATCATTCTTACCTGCACTCACACACAATCATTCTTACCTACACACACACACAATCATTCTTACCTACACTCACACACAATCATTCCTACCTACACTCACACACAATCATTATTACCTACACTCACACACAATCATTATTGCCTACACTCACACACAATGATACTTACCTACACTCGCACAGAATCTTTCCTACCTACACTCACACGCAATCATTCTTACCTAGACTCACACACAATCATTCTTACCTAGACTCACACACAATCATTCTTACCTACACTCACACACAATCATTCTTACCTAGACTCACAGACAATTATTCTTCCTACACTCACACACAATTATACTTACCTAGACTCACACATAAATCATTATTACCTACACTCACACACAATCATTTTTACCTACACTCACACACAATCATACTTACCTAGCTCACACATAAATCATTATTACCTACACTCACACACAATGATACCTACACTCACACACAATCATTTTTACCTTCACTCACACACAATTATTCTTACCTAGACTCACACACACTCATTCTTTCCTACACTTACACACAATCATTCTTCCCTACACTCACACACAATCATTCTTACCTACACTCACACACAATCATTCTTACCTACACTCACACACACAATCATACTTCCCTACACTTACACACAATCATACTTCCCTACACTCACACACACTCATTCTTACCTGCACTCACACACAATCATTCTTACCTACACACACACACAATCATTCTTACCTACACTCACACACAATCATTCTTACCTACACTCACACACAATCATTCTTACCTACACTCACACACAATCATTCTTATCTACACTCACACACAATCATTCTTACCTACACACACACACACATAATCATACTTCCCTACACTCACACACAATCATTCTTACCTACACTCACACACAATCATTCTTATCTACACTCACACACAATCATTCTTACCTACACACACACACACATAATCATACTTCCCTACACTTACACACAATCATACTTCCCTACACTCACACACAATCATTCTTACCTGCACTCACACACAATCATTCTTACCTACACACACACACAATCATTCTTACCTACACTCACACACAATCATTCTTACCTACACTCACACACAATCAGTCTTACCTACACTCACACACAATCATTCTTATCTACACTCACACACAATCATTCTTACCTACACACACACACACATAATCATACTTCCCTACACTCACACACAATCATACTTCCAAAACACGGTCATAATTATCAGCAAAAGTAAACTAAAATTTACATACAGGGATACATACACAATCATATTTACATACAAAGTCACATTTACATGCAGGGACACATATACACACACAAGGTTAAAGTTACACAGGAACACACACAGATGGGAACACATAGGATAACATTTACAGTGACAAACAAAGTACACACAATAATACATTCAGAGTCCTTTACCTGTTGAGTCTCATATATTTGCACTCACATATACACATACAGTCAAAATTATAGACAGGTGTCACACACACACAGTTTATTTCAAAACAGAACAACAAGGACAATATGTCAAAAAAGAACAAATCAAGTATATAAACACTAAGACACACAAGAAAGACAATCTTTTTATATATATATGCAAAATTTGATAGTAGCATGGTGGACTTTTCTTATGGCTACAGCCTGTTGAGTCTTAACAAATATTTCTCCAAGTCTTAGATGACCAAGCACTTTAGCCTGGAGTGCAACAGTCACAAACTGGGCATTTTACTGTAGTGTTAGTGGACATGGTACACTAAGAACAGAAATGACAACTTCACATCCTTCATTTTACATCAGATTTTCCTTAAAACAATATGCGATTTGCTGAAACTTCTGAATTCTGACAGCTGCTGATTTTAAGATTCCTGTTGAACTTTTATTACGTCTAGTTCCACTTATTTGTAGCTTTATGTGTAGAATATTTATTAGCAATAGCTGCCATCTCAGCACTTTCAGAGATGCTTGAGAATGAGAACAGCAGACAAGCACATTCAAATACACTGTAACTGTTTATTGAAAGGGGCATGGAAGTTATAAATTACCTGTAATGATTAACTAACAACCCTTTTGTATATACTGTAACTTGGGCTATATCTTACACTGTTTGCGTATATTAAAGCCTAACTTACTATTTGAAATCACAAGTCCAGCTCACTTCTTCAGCTAGGTTCTTGTAGGAATTGTGTCAGCAGTATTACCCAAGTATCTAATTACTACAGTGAGCACATTCTGGGGGGAACTCAAAAAGCTCTTTGAGAAGTGATAAATGCAGAATAGAAAACTTGTGACGTAGGACCCAGTTCTCTAAAGCTCTCTGGTCTGGTGAGATTCTATAAGATGCCTCAACAGTATTACATAGCCCTCAGGGACTATCATAAAGGCAACTTTTACCTTGGGAACTGTGTATCTCATTAAGGGGAGATCAATAATATGCTTTTGTTGTGAAGGAGAGACAGTTACTCTACAATATTATGCTCAGTAAAAGAAGGTGATGATTTCTCTCTGATGAGTTTTTGAGAATCTTAGGGTTAGAACAAAGGTGTTTTTCTTCCTCTAGCTAATGTCCTTGTTCTGCATAAAGTCCAGGGTATGAAATAATCTGCTGCCTGGCAAATTCAGAGAGGAAGGGAGTTTTGGGGTTACCTAGTAATGAATGTGCAGCATATCACACACGGAATTCTCTGCAGCTGCAGCCAGGTTACATTGTGCCAACTGCGATGTACCCAAAATATTTCTATTGAATTCAAAGTGTTTAAAAATAAATAGTAAGAGCTATAATTATTATGATAAAGTAAAACTATAAGGTACAGTTATCAGAACCCCATACCTCACAACTGTCTGTCACAGATCTTGCAGGATTGTCATGGGAAGGAAACGTCTGTGCATTGTCACTCCCACAGTTTCCCCAGTAAGGGCAATTGTCCTTCCCCACACCTGATTCTGCCCAACCCTGTCCACACCCTGCTTTGCCCATAGTAAAAGCACATGCTTGCCCCTCCTATAATGGCTACTACATCTGAGCCCCCTCACATCTCTGCTCCGTAAAGCCAGCAGGAAATGTTTAGAGGTATGAAAACCCAGAGACAGGCAATCCAAACATGAAGATGAAGATTACCCAGTGTATAACATAATAAATATGATATAGTTCTTAGATATTGTTAGTATACAAAAAAGTGTGGTCAAATAATGTGAACCTGTCTATTCCTAAAATTACAGTAAGAGACTATGAATGATAAGAGCACTTGCCGTAAAAAGAATCAATAACTGAAGGTGATCAGTAAGACAGATCAGTATCCCTTTATTTATCGTGATCATGTAATCAACAAAAAAGCTAATATCCCATTCTTTATTCAAGCCATTTGGCTCCCTAGTTTCAAGAATGAAAATCCAATAAAGTTCCTTCTTTGTAAGGATATTGTATTTATTGCCACCCTCTAAATGGTAGTTTGACAATATCAATCACCTTAACATTGAAATTGGAAATATGGGTAAAATGTATACCATTAAAGTGTCTGGCTATACTGGACTCTTTAACATAATTATTAACATCTCTTCTATGTTCACCAACCTGGACCTGAGACAGCGTGAGGTCTGACCCACATACTGTGCCCTACATAAATTGCACTCCTAAAGGTACCCCACAAAAGATGTACCACAGTTAGCATAATGTTCAATCTTGGGGATTACTCCAGATTCAGAGCTTCTTAAAGTATCGCCTCTTGAAATGACCTCATGTGCTGCAATTACGTGATAAGCATTTAAAAGTGCCCCTTTTGCTTAACCAAGTTCTTCTCTCACTGTTCTGGTTACTGATAACCAAACCAGGAGAAAGCTTATTCCCTAAAGTCAGTGATTTTCTTGATACAAATTTAATTTGGTCAACAGAAGCAGAAAGTATGTAATCTCCTTTCAAAAATGTTAAGTTTTGTTTGATTATATCACAGATCTCTTTATATTGAAGGGAATACTCTGTGGAGAATACAATAGTCTCATTAGAGAAACCACCATATCCTCTAGGACACTTCTAAAGGTTTGTCCTTAACTTCTTTTAAGGCCCTAGTAAGTAGAGTTGAATCATGGCCTCTAACTAAAAAGATTTATCGTGAAGTATTGTATTGCCCTCAGTGGGGTTACGATAAGTATCTGTAATGACTGACTTTAACTGTGAAGAACCACAGAGTTTCAAATCGAGATATTGCACCTCAGTCTTATGTGTCATTCCTGTAAATCTGAGGCCCAGCTCATTATCATTTATACATCTCATGAAGTCATCAAGGACAAAAATGCCATTGATGATAAATATGAGATCCTCAATGTACCTCATATATAATTGTATATTGTCTTTAAAAGGATTAGACTCATTATAGAGTGTGCCGAGCTCCCACCACCCCATAAATAAATTGGCAAATGAGGGGGCAAATTTCGCCCCATTGCCGTACTACAGATTTGCAAGTAATACTTGCCAGCAAACATGAAACAATTATGGGATTGTAGGAACTCAGTGCACTCACAAATGAAGACACGATATTCCTCAGAATAATTTGTTCTGTGCTGTAAAAAGAATGCAATAGCTTGAATACCAAGGTTATGGGGAGTAGAGTGACACCACATCTATCACCACCCACCCAAAATCTTCACACCACTTTGTTTTTTCAAACAAGGAGATGAAATGACCAGAGTCTCTCAAATAACTACTCAAACTCCTAACCAATGGTTGCAGAATACAGCCAACCCACTCTGGCAAAGGCTCAAACAAGGAGCCTATCCCAGAAATAATGGGACGGCCAGGTGGGTTGACTGTACTCTTATGAGTCTTGGACAGGTGGTGAAAGATGGGCGTCACTAGATGCTGGGGTATAAGAGAGAGTTTATCACTTACTGTGAAAATCCCCAAGCAACAGGATTATGTGCAAGGGGGCTATAAGTGACACCTTCACTCAGTTGTCTGAGAGCCTCATTCATATAATCAGTCTTATTGAGGACCACAACATTGCCACCCTTGTCCAAAGACCTGATGACAATTTTGTGGCTCTCCCCCAACTGTTTAACTGCCAACTTCTCTTTTGTGCTAAGATTACTGCAATTGCCATAATCACCCCTGGATTTCATACTTTTTTTCTAGAATAGGTTTAGGTGCATACCCTTCAATTGGATAGGATAGAAACTGTATACTGCTTTCTTAGGTCTCTGAATATCAGAATCATCAGGTCCCACATTGCCCAGATCCAAGTCTCTAAGTTGTTCCATGCTAAGAACATCATCAAAATTAAAGTCAAAGTCACAATGAGTACTTGCTGGATCAGTGCCCTGGGTACCTGGCTGATTAATGGTAGTCATAGAGAATTTCATATCAGACTCATAAAAGAATCTCTTTAATGCTAGTTTGCAAATAAACTTATTTATATCCAGCAAAGTAGAAAAAGCAGAAAAAAACATGTGTTGAGGAAAACCCCAGACCCTTGGATAGCACTTTAAGATGTTCAGGATTTAATTAAAAGTCCGATAAATTAAGGACTGCAAGATCTAGTCCTTCTTCTGTCTCCTTTTTGATGTTCTTCTTCCTTCTCCGTCTTCCCACTCTTCTCGTCCTTTTCCTTTCCCTAAAGGGATATCCTTGCTCTTTATTTAAGGACGCACCACTGGTTCATCTGAATCTTTAGCCTTTGGAACCTGTAACGACAAGGAAGGTTGGGGGGAGAGAGAGGAGGTAGAAGAGGATGTGTCTGCATCACTATCCTCTGAAGTAGCTGAATTCAGTTCTGATGTGTCTGGTTCTGTAGATAAGAAGATTACTCTGTGATCAGTATTGTTCTTCTTCGAAATAGACTTAGGCTCAGACTTAGGTGTGGAAGTTTTCATCCAATGACCTTTCTTTTAATTGTTATTTTTGCTCTTCTCCTTTTCTTTATCTTTGTCTTGATCCACATCTTTGTCTGTCCTACTGTCTCCTTTATCACTCTTTTTATTAAATCTCCTGTAGCCAGAGGAGAATCTTCTCTATCTTTCCATAAACCTTGACCAGTCATATACTTTATTATTCACATAGTCCTCCTGGTCACTGTTAAACTTCCGCCCCTTTAAGAAGGTCAGATCATCATCAGACTTTTTAATTTTTGCTTTCATTGTTTATTTCAGTTCCTTATAGTTCTCATCAATTTTATGATCCTTAAGCTCTGCCTTGATTGTTTGAACATGCCCCTTAAGGGCTTCTCTTTTGATATTTTTGCTTTTAACCAGAATATTCATCAGGGTTATGGAGCACGTAGTAAGTGTCTCTTTGCAATCTTGTGTCAGACCTTCATCCTCTAGGTCATATGAGGGAAAAAATGTTATACTCCGTCCTCTAGGGACTCTCCTGGATCCACTGTAGATACAGTGAAAATGGTTTAGTGAAGAGAAAATACAGTGCAAATGGTTTAGTGAAGAGAAGATACAGTGCAAATGGTTTAGTGAAGAGAAGATACAGTGCAAATGGTTTAGTGAAGAGAAGATACAGTGCAAATGGTTTATTAAAGAGAAGATACAGTGCAAATGGTTTAGTGAAGAGAAGATACAGTGCAAATGGTTTAGTGAAGAGAAGATACAGTGCAAATGGTTTAGTGAAGAGAAGATACAGTGCAAATGGTTTAGTGAAGAGAAGATACAGTGCAAATGGTTAAGTGAAGAGAAGATACAGTGCAAATGGTTAATTGAACAGAAGATACAGTGCAAATGATTTAGTGAAGAGAAGATACAGTGCAAATGGTTTAGTGAAGAGAAGATACAGTGCAAATGGTTTAGTGAAGAGAAGATACAGTGCAAATGGTTTAGTGAAGAGAAGATACAGTGCAAATGGTTTAGTGAAGAGAAGATACAGTGCAAATGGTTTAGTGAAGAGAAGATACAGTGCAAATGGTTAAGTGAAGAGAATATACAGTGCAAATGGTTAAGTGAAGAGAAGATACAGTGCAAATGGTTAAGTGAAGAGAAGATACAGTGCAAATGGTTAAGTGAAGAGAAGATACAGTGCAAATGGTTTAGTGAAGAGAAGATACAGTGCAAATGGTTAATTGAAGAGAAGATACAGTGCAAATGGTTAAGTGAAGAGAAGATACAGTGCAAATGGTTAAGTGAAGAGAAGATACAGTGCAAATTGTTAAGTGAAGAGAAGATACAGTGCAAATGGTTAAGTGAAGAGAAGATACAGTGCAAATAGTTTAGTGAAGAGAAGATACAGTGCAAATGGTTTAGTGAAGAGAAGATACAGTGCAAATGGTTAAGTGAAGAGAAGATACAGTGCAAATGGTTAAGTGAAGAGAAGATACAGTGCAAATAGTTTAGTGAAGAGAAGATACAGTGCAAATGGTTTAGTGAAGAGAAGATACAGTGCAAATGGTTAAGTGAAGAGAAGATACAGTGCAAATGGTTTAGTGAAGAGAAGATACAGTGCAAATGGTTTAGTGAAGAGAAGATACAGTGCAAATGGTTAAGTGAAGAGAAGATACAGTGCAAATGGTTTAGTGAAGAGAAGATACAGTGCAAATGGTTAAGTGAAGAGAAGATACAGTGCAAATGGTTAAGTGAAGAGAAGATACAGTGCAAATGGTTTAGTGAAGAGAAGATACAGTGCAAATGGTTAAGTGAAGAGAAGATACAGTGCAAATGGTTAAGTGAAGAGAAGATACAGTGCAAATGGTTTAGTGAAGAGAAGATACAGTGCAAATGGTTTAGTGAAGAGAAGATACAGTGCAAATGGTTTATTAAAGAGAAGATACAGTGCAAATGGTTTAGTGAAGAGAAGATACAGTGCAAATGGTTTAGTGAAGAGAAGATACAGTGCAAATGGTTAAGTGAAGAGAAGATACAGTGCAAATGGTTTAGTGAAGAGAAGATACAGTGCAAATGGTTTAGTGAAGAGAAGATACAGTGCAAATGGTTAAGTGAAGAGAAGATACAGTGCAAATGGTTTAGTGAAGAGAAGATACAGTGCAAATGGTTAAGTGAAGAGAAGATACAGTGCAAATGGTTAAGTGAAGAGAAGATACAGTGCAAATAGTTTAGTGAAGAGAAGATACAGTGCAAATGGTTTAGTGAAGAGAAGATACAGTGCAAATGGTTAAGTGAAGAGAAGATACAGTGCAAATGGTTAAGTGAAGAGAAGATACAGTGCAAATTGTTAAGTGAAGAGAAGATACAGTGCAAATGGTTAAGTGAAGAGAAGATACAGTGCAAATGGTTAAGTGAAGAGAAGATACAGTGCAAATGGTTTAGTGAAGAGAAGATACAGTGCAAATGGTTAAGTGAAGAGAAGATACAGTGCAAATGGTTAAGTGAAGAGAAGATACAGTGCAAATGGTTAAGTGAAGAGAAGATACAGTGCAAATGGTTTAGTGAAGAGAAGATACAGTGCAAATGGTTTAGTGAAGAGAAGATACAGTGCAAATGGTTTATTAAAGAGAAGATACAGTGCAAATGGTTTAGTGAAGAGAAGATACAGTGCAAATGGTTTAGTGAAGAGAAGATACAGTGCAAATGGTTAAGTGAAGAGAAGATACAGTGCAAATGGTTTAGTGAAGAGAAGATACAGTGCAAATGGTTAAGTGAAGAGAAGATACAGTGCATATGGTTAAGTGAAGAGAAGATACAGTGCAAATGGTTAAGTGAAGAGAAGATACAGTGCAAATGGTTTAGTGAAGAGAAGATACAGTGCAAATGGTTAAGTGAAGAGAAGATACAGTGCAAATGGTTTAGTGAAGAGAAGATACAGTGCAAATGGTTTAGTGAAGAGAAGATACGGTGCAAATGGTTTAGTGAAGAGAAGATACAGTGCAAATGGTTTATTAAAGAGAAGATACAGTGCAAATGGTTTAGTGAAGAGAAGATACAGTGCAAATGGTTTAGTGAAGAGAAGATACAGTGCAAATGGTTAATTGAAGAGAAGATACAGTGCAAATGGTTTAGTGAAGAGAAGATACAGTGCAAATGGTTTAGTGAAGAGAAGATACAGTGCAAATGGTTAATTGAAGAGAAGATACAGTGCAAATGGTTTAGTGAAGAGAAGATACAGTGCAAATGGTTTAGTGAAGAGAAGATACAGTGCAAATGGTTTAGTGAAGAGAAGATACAGTGCAAATGGTTAATTGAAGAGAAGATACAGTGCAAATGGTTTAGTGAAGAGAAGATACAGTGCAAATAGTTTAGTGAAGAGAAGATACAGTGCAAATAGTTTAGTGAAGAGAAGATACAGTGCAAATAGTTTAGTGAAGAGAAGATACAGTGCAAATAGTTTAGTGAAGAGAAGATACAGTGCAAATAGTTTAGTGAAGAGAAGATACAGTGCAAATGGTTAAGTGAAGTGAAGATACAGTGCAACTGGTTAAGTGAAGAGAAGATACAGTGCAAATGGTTTAGTGAAGAGAAGATACAGTGCAAATGGTTAAGTGAAGAGAAGATACAGTGCAAATGGTTAAGTGAAGTGAAGATACAGTGCAAATGGTTAAGTGAAGTGAAGATACAGTGCAAATGGTTAAGTGAAGAGAAGATACAGTGCAAATGGTTAAGTGAAGAGAAGATACAGTGCAAATGGTTAAGTGAAGTGAAGATACAGTGCAAATGGTTTAGTGAAGAGAAGATACAGTGCAAATGGTTAAGTGAAGTGAAGATACAGTGCAAATGGTTAAGTGAAGTGAAGATACAGTGCAAATGGTTAAGTGAAGAGAAGATACAGTGCAAATGGTTAAGTGAAGAGAAGATACAGTGCAAATGGTTAAGTGAAGAGAAGATACAGTGCAAATGGTTAAGTGAAGAGAAGATACAGTGCAAATGGTTTAGTGAAGAGAAGATACAGTGCAAATGGTTTAGTGAAGAGAAGATACAGTGCAAATGGTTAAGTGAAGAGAAGATACAGTGCAAATGGTTAAGTGAAGAGAAGATACAGTGCAAATGGTTTAGTGAAGAGAAGATACAGTGCAAATGGTTTAGTGAAGAGAAGATACAGTGCAAATGGTTTAGTGAAGAGAAGATACAGTGCAAATGGTTTAGTGAAGAGAAGATACAGTGCAAATGGTTTAGTGAAGAGAAGATACAGTGCAAATGGTTTAGTGAAGAGAAGATACAGTGCAAATGGTTAAGTGAAGAGAAGATACAGTGCAAATGGTTAAGTGAAGAGAAGATACAGTGCAAATGGTTTAGTGAAGAGAAGATACAGTGCAAATGGTTTAGTGAAGAGAAGATACAGTGCAAATGGTTAAGTGAAGAGAAGATACAGTGCAAATGGTTTAGTGAAGAGAAGATACAGTGCAAATGGTTTAGTGAAGAGAAGATACAGTGCAAATGGTTAAGTGAAGAGAAGATACAGTGCAAATGGTTTAGTGAAGAGAAGATACAGTGCAAATGGTTAAGTGAAGAGAAGATACAGTGCAAATGGTTTAGTGAAGAGAAGATACAGTGCAAATGGTTAAGTGAAGAGAAGATACAGTGCAAATGGTTAAGTGAAGAGAAGATACAGTGCAAATGGTTAAGTGAAGAGAAGATACAGTGCAAATGGTTTAGTGAAGAGAAGATACAGTGCAAATGGTTTAGTGAAGAGAAGATACAGTGCAAATGGTTTATTAAAGAGAAGATACAGTGCAAATGGTTTAGTGAAGAGAAGATACAGTGCAAATGGTTTAGTGAAGAGAAGATACAGTGCAAATGGTTAATTGAAGAGAAGATACAGTGCAAATGGTTTAGTGAAGAGAAGATACAGTGCAAATGGTTTAGTGAAGAGAAGATACAGTGCAAATGGTTAATTGAAGAGAAGATACAGTGCAAATGGTTTAGTGAAGAGAAGATACAGTGCAAATGGTTTAGTGAAGAGAAGATACAGTGCAAATGGTTTAGTGAAGAGAAGATACAGTGCAAATGGTTTAGTGAAGAGAAGATACAGTGCAAATGGTTAATTGAAGAGAAGATACAGTGCAAATGGTTTAGTGAAGAGAAGATACAGTGCAAATAGTTTAGTGAAGAGAAGATACAGTGCAAATGGTTTAGTGAAGAGAAGATACAGTGCAAATGGTTAAGTGAAGAGAAGATACAGTGCAAATGGTTTAGTGAAGAGAAGATACAGTGCA
This sequence comes from Bombina bombina, assembly GCF_027579735.1. Taxonomy (NCBI): domain Eukaryota; kingdom Metazoa; phylum Chordata; class Amphibia; order Anura; family Bombinatoridae; genus Bombina; species Bombina bombina. The sequence goes on along the minus strand of NC_069507.1, from coordinate 26,787,643 downwards.
AATGGTTTAGTGAAGAGAAGATACAGTGCAAATGGTTTAGTGAAGAGAAGATACAGTGCAAATGGTTTAGTGAAGAGAAGATACAGTGCAAATGGTTTAGTGAAGAGAAGATACAGTGCAAATGGTTAAGTGAAGAGAAGATACAGTGCAAATGGTTTAGTGAAGAGAAGATACAGTGCAAATGGTTAAGTGAAGTGAAGATACAGTGCAAATGGTTAAGTGAAGTGAAGATACAGTGCAAATGGTTAAGTGAAGAGAAGATACAGTGCAAATGGTTAAGTGAAGAGAAGATACAGTGCAAATAGTTTAGTGAAGAGAAGATACAGTGCAAATGGTTAAGTGAAGTGAAGATACAGTGCAAATGGTTAAGTGAAGTGAAGATACAGTGCAAATGGTTTAGTGAAGAGAAGATACAGTGCAAATGGTTAAGTGAAGTGAAGATACAGTGCAAATGGTTAAGTGAAGAGAAGATACAGTGCAAATGGTTAAGTGAAGAGAAGATACAGTGCAAATGGTTAAGTGAAGTGAAGATACAGTGCAAATGGTTAAGTGAAGTGAAGATACAGTGCAAATGGTTAAGTGAAGAGAAGATACAGTGCAAATGGTTAAGTGAAGAGAAGATACAGTGCAAATAGTTTAGTGAAGAGAAGATACAGTGCAAATGGTTAAGTGAAGTGAAGATACAGTGCAAATGGTTAAGTGAAGTGAAGATACAGTGCAAATGGTTTAGTGAAGAGAAGATACAGTGCAAATGGTTAAGTGAAGTGAAGATACAGTGCAAATGGTTAAGTGAAGAGAAGATACAGTGCAAATGGTTAAGTGAAGAGAAGATACAGTGCAAATGGTTAAGTGAAGTGAAGATACAGTGCAAATGGTTAAGTGAAGAGAAGATACAGTGCAAATGGTTAAGTGAAGAGAAGATACAGTGCAAATGGTTAAGTGAAGAGAAGATACAGTGCAAATGGTTAAGTGAAGAGAAGATACAGTGCAAATGGTTTAGTGAAGAGAAGATACAGTGCAAATGGTTTAGTGAAGAGAAGATACAGTGCAAATGGTTTAGTGAAGAGAAGATACAGTGCAAATGGTTAAGTGAAGAGAAGATACAGTGCAAATGGTTAAGTGAAGTGAAGATACAGTGCAAATGGTTAAGTGAAGAGAAGATACAGTGCAAATGGTTAAGTGAAGAGAAGATACAGTGCAAATGGTTAAGTGAAGTGAAGATACAGTGCAAATGGTTTAGTGAAGAGAAGATACAGTGCAAATGGTTTAGTGAAGAGAAGATACAGTGCAAATGGTTTAGTGAAGAGAAGATACAGTGCAAATGGTTTAGTGAAGAGAAGATACGGTGCAAATGGTTTAGTGAAGTGAAGATACAGTGAACCCTGTTTTGCATTGGGGCCAGACATGATCCAGGTAAAACCTAGGCCCCACCCTGTAGTAATTCTGCAACTGATTGCACTGCTAGACAAGCCTCCTCAGTTGAGACCACTGTGGTCCATGTAGATATGTCCCTGATCGCGCTGGCAGCAATGTCTGCGGTGGTCCGATAACAGGTAACACATTTTATCAAACTAAAAATACTTGCCTATAACTTTTAAAAGAAAGAGAAACAACCTTATAATAAAATGATCTGCGTTGATAACAAACTGTCTATATTTACTATCACTTTAAGAATGAAGGATGCCAAGCATATTTTTTATTAAGGGAGCCGTTATATCTATATTATAATATTTTTTTTGCAGTGCTCTTGGTAGCAGTAATATTTCTTCAAAAAGATGAATAATTGCATTCTTGTAAAATGCTGACAATAATTATTTAAGAAGAAATAACTATCATAAATTCTGCCTAGAATATGTATAATTTTTAAAAGCTATTAAGTACATTTTAACTATTAAGGGCGATTTTCTGAAGGTCGCCCATTGTTGGAAATTCTGAAAGTGCATTGGTTTTGTTTGCTGAATGTGCTGTTTGAACTCTATACTGCGAATACGTGAAAGCCAATACCATTTTGAAAATGGGAGCATTTGCAATAAAAGTCTGTATTTTTGGTGTAAAGAAAAAAATATATATATTGTGAATATATACAAATTATTATGGTTATTAACTGTTGGTGTACCAATTGAAGCTTTGCAAGTATGATGTGTTCTCATACTATGAGTATGTATGTTTTCATTCACATTTGTCTTACCAATCTTTAATTAACGAGATATGTTTTTTTTTATCTTAAATATTACTTTAGAAATACATTTGAATGTCAATATATTATTTTCTATATGGCAAAATATGCTATTTTGAGTAATTGTGACCACACAGGCTAATGAGCAATAAGCGTTTATTCTTTATTTAAATGTAAGCTATTTGTTTTTAAATTACGTTTGACTTTTTACTATTTAATGACAATTTACAAAATATAATGACAGAAAGGTGTTACAAACAGTTAATGTTTTTATTAATCAAACTAGTACCTTGTCAATTTTTTTTGTATGGTTACATAACAAGTAGGGGAGGGGAGTACGCTGCTCTGTCCCTGAGCCCCTAGCCTATTTTTGTCTGGGGCCTTGGTTTGGTCTCAGTCCACACCTGCACATGTATACACTTATATACATATATATATATAAACATGCATAAACATATTTAGATTAAAGCCCTTCCCAGTCAAACACATAAACACATACACACACACTCATGTATATACACACACATATATATATATATATACAAATACATACACACACACACACACATACACACGCACATACACACACAAACTATGCACCTGGTTACATTTGTTTTTTCCTTCCCCTCATCACATAATTACATTTTGAATCAAAACCAGATGATGAAAGTAGTTTTTTTCAGACAACTGCTCTTTCCTGATTGCGTTGACTGCAGAATTTGTGTTATCGCCAATACCATAACGTAAAATACAGCAGAATTACATTGTTCTCTAAAAATAATTAATATAAACCAGATTCAATTAAAGGGATTTCAGCAAAATCTCTGTGCTGAAAAATAATTCATTTGTGGTGCTAGATTCACTGACACATGTGAAATTGCAGTGTGGTCTCACAGTACACAGAAGATCATGGTCATAAAAAAATATTTGCGCATTGTTTCAATTATATCTACTAGCGTTTCTTTAGAGGGCATTCCTGCCATTACTATCTATAGCTGTGTGAGGTGCCCAAAACATGATACCAGGTACGTGAAACAAGAAACATTAGTAATGTGCAAAGACAGTATACTAAACTAGTAGCAAAAACAAGTTATATTTTAGTGAAAACATTTTAGGTTAATTTGTATTTGCTGCAAACTGAGACTTTATATAAGACCCAGGTGCTCTCCTGTTAACTTCTGTATCCTAGAGAAACTCATTACTTTCTATAGAATGCATCTCTCTGGGACTTCTATGTTCTGCCCTTTTTCTTATAGAATTCACTGAGTTCAGTCCCAAGTAATTAAGCTCTCTGTGAAACTGAAGCTGTCAGTTTTATTTTAAATAGAACAAATACAAAATGCAATGTAATTTGTAAAATATACACATAAATATACAAAGTATGACCCTTATTTGTTAAAGTTACAAAGAAACTGTCCAAGCATAATACGAATTTGTAAAATCACAATCCATTTTATGCATTTAAATACAAAATAGAAAGTGTAAAGTTTAAATGTAATAAAACTTAAAAGGCAAAATCTGAAGTGTAAAGTAATATAAAATACAAAGCACAAAGTATAAAATCAGCTTAACTGTCATGTCATGAAGTGCTATATTGACCTGATGACCTCCTTCTCTCCTCTTCTCTTGTAACCTTGCATATCAGACCCATGTTTTTAGCGCTGTGGAATCTGTTTGCGCTCTACAAATAACTGATAATAATAATAAAGTGCTATATTGCATTGGGCTTGTCTCTCCTTCACATCTAGAAATGCAGGGAACACCCTTTGGAGAAGTATAACAAAATCTGCCTTTTTAGAGTCTTGTGAAGCATCTCGCAGTGCTGGAGGGTCATTTTATATTGTCTCATCTGAGCTCAGAGCTTTATATCATCAGTACCTAAAAGAGAAATCTACTCAATATTTCCGTACAGTTCCTAATTGGCTGGTTGCATTATCCTTTGTGTGCCTTGATCAGGGATAGACTTCTATTGATATTATTTTTCTAAGAAAAAAACTTTTATAATGTTTACCCTTTTAGCTCTAAGAGAGGACCGATATAAATTGTGTAGCAAAGCTTTTCAACCAAAAGCTTTAACTATAATGACTACATCTCTTTACATTATAATGTCAAACCACTTATTGAAAGCTGTGCCCAGCATGTTACATTTGTGTGGGCACTTATTTCTGTAGGGGGAGGGCCGGAGAACACAAAATAGCATTTAGTGCCTGAATGCAGAAAGGATTTTATTTATTGCTCATGTTTACTGTGAGAAACACAAAAAGAAAGTCTCCTACCATCATTTGGTTAGCACAAATGTAAACAGCTTGTTACAAACTAAAACATTACAAAGATTCGCATTTCACAGATGATGCACTTTATGGTGCCGAATTATCAAGCTCTGAATGGAGCTTGATGCCCCTTTTTCTGCGCGAGCCTTCAAGCTCGCCGAAAACAGCAGTTATGAAGCAGCAGTTTAAAGACCGCTGCTCCATAACTTGTCCACCTGCTCTGATTGACACCCCCTGCTAGCGGCCGCTAATCTGCAGGGGGCGGCATTGCACAAGCAGTTCACAAGAACTGCTTGTGCATTGATAAATGCCGACAAATGCCGACAGCTTATGCTGTCAGCATTTATCGATGTGCGGTGGACATGATACACTACACCGTATCATGTCCGTCCGCACTTTAATAAATCGGCCCCTATGGGGGTTATTTATCAAAGCGTCAATCTCGGTGCATTCGCCGGCGTCTATACGCTCGCCAGACATTGCATATATCACTGCCGCGGATCTGCATATGATGCCCTAATTTATAAAAAAAACTGTCAAAAACACGCGTGTCAAGTACGGCACGATTGGACTGTTGTTAACTAACAGTGATCGATGTTGCGGTTATACTGTCATTACTATCCATGAACAAGCACATTTCTCTAAAGATAATATTTTATTTTTCACCTGTTAATGTCCAAGAAATAGCTACATTTATACCTCAACAAACAATATCTCCTAGAATTTTTTTTTATATATTTATTTGTTATACAAAAAAAATCTGTTATATGATAATTTCACATAAATTAATGTGTATTTGTAACACAAACAAAATCCCAGCATTTGAGACTTAGAATATTTTATTCCTTAAGCTGATCGAAATTGCAATGTTAAACAATTCAACTTAAATAAACATAAAAAATTGGGGAGATCATGTTTGTCCATTCGTCTTCACACAAACCCCATCCTCCATATAACAACCGCTACCAAAAAGAATTCACTCAACCTATAACAAACAAACTCAAACATACCAAGAAAAAAGATCTCAGAAAAAAATGTCCAATAGAAAAAATATTGTTCAATTATATAAAGACCCCCAAGGCGTCCCAACGGGGAATGATCCACAACACCTGAGAATAAAAATAAAGTAACCAGTTTCAGTTATCTTTAGATGATACTTCAATGTATCTTGTAACCGTGTCTTCAAAGGTTGCAACTAATATTTGTATCAATTCACATACCGTCCCGGATATTCCGTGGGCCCACACTTTTGTAAACCGCTTTAAGCACGTTTACATGAATTTATAACACTTACAATATTGTGTGCTGCTTCTTATTAATTTCATAGGATAGTGTCCCACTCTAATGCGGAGTATCAATAACGATATGTGTAGGTTTAACACCAATTCTATAAAGCAATCTTCAATTTTCTTTTGCTTAACATTACATATGCTTTGAGGCTCCTGTGTCTATTATCAGCTCACACATATCTATAACAATATCCCGTCCAGGTCAATAACAGAGATAATAATATAAATGTGCAATCCCAACTTCAAACAAACAAAGTCTTCACTCACTGTGTATGTATATATTCGCTGTCAGCTGCTTGTTGTATAGTTTCCGTAGCCATTACTTGTATCTCCATGTCAGCCCAACACCAACTTATGTATACCTCAGTGTTATCTGGGTTTGAATTAGTGTCCCGTGTTGAGAATCATAACAGTGAGAATTACCACAGTCGTGTTTGGCAATGGGTGTCAGAATTGTAGAACCCTCCGTTCGCCTACCTCGTATTCTTCAGGCTCCGGATAGTTAGTTTGAATGTGCGGCCTTCTAGACACAGGTTGATGCAGGTGGTGGTGTCATAAACAACTCTGACGCACGTTTCGGGACTCCACCCTTTCTCAAGGAGAATACAGATGTGTCTTCACTGGATACTTTTTAAAGGCAAATAACTAATACCTAAGTGGTTAAACCTATGCACACCCCCACACTCACACGTGTCATGTAAAAAACTAGTCAATATTCAGTTTTAACACTATCGTAACTATTTTCTAGTCTTTAACACCCAATAGGTGAGTGTTAGCTATTCTAGTGGATCTACAGTTATACACGGTATGTCACATTAAAAACATCAATGAAAAAAAAAATACTGATAAATCTAAACCTAATTTTTAGACTTTATTTTTATAAAAATAAAAATAAAAACAAGCCTACCGCTCAATAACTGATGTGAGCACAATATTCATGCGAATTATATATAAAAAAAAGATTCCAACGTGAAAAGTGATTTCCTAGTACTAGAGAATATCTCAATCCCTTGCACAAGTATAATTATTACTGACAATGTGCAATCATAGTCATTTGTTGAACAGACATATAAGATCCTTCAATATAGTATAACCACCCTCCTCACCCCAAAATCTTATTTGTTTATTATAATCACTTTAGTCGATATTCCAATAGTTAAACAAACCCCCCCCCCCAGGAAATCTCTCTGTTCAGACCCCTGGGTGTTAGAGTGTCCAGTCTCCTGATCCATTGTGCTTCCTTTTAAAAGAGAAGATTCTGTCTATCGCCCCCACAACGAAGTGGGGGTACCCTATCCACTACTTGGAATCTAAGTTGACTCTTATTATGACAGGCCCTTGTAAAATGATACACAACTGGAGCCTCATCATCATCTTTCCCAATGGCTGCCTTGTGTTGGCGTATTCTATCCTTGACCAACTGTGTGGTTTCACCTACATATGCCAATCCAAATGGACATTTGACAACATATATTACATATATAGAGTTACAAGAAAACCTGCCTCTAATAGGGATCCTCTTTCCTGAATGTGGATGGGTAACAGAATCTCCTTGTTGCATCGAATGACATAATGCACAGTTCATACATGCAAAACATCCTTTTTTCATCATTTCCCTTGGTACTTTTGTTGAGCCTAGATCTGCTCTGATGAGTTCATCTCTTAAATTCCTGTTTCGCTTGTATGAAAAGAGTGGAGTGTCATTGAATATACTCCCTATGTGACTGTCTTCCCTCAATAGGGACCAATGTTTCAAAATCATTCTTTTCAATTTTGTACTGTGAAGACCATAATGACTTACAAATGGAACTGAAAATTGTTTTGGGTTTGGAGGTTTCTTAATAAGAAGACTTCTCCTATCTATCTCAGCCACTTTGGCCATATTCATATGTAATATTTCTTGTGGGTATCCCCTTTTAATTAATTTATGTGCCATTTTCATATTAACGGATCATCTACTATCCGTTTGGTTCTAAGGAGTTGGCTTAGGGGGAGATTCTTAATTAGCTGTGGAGGATGAAAACTTGTGTAATGTAATGTATTATTCCTGTCCATATCCTTCGTGTATAGATCAGAACTCAGTCTCTCTCCTTTCAACGTGACTCTTGTATCCAGAAAACTCATGCTCTCAGCACTATATTCAACAGTAAATTGTAGATGATCGTTGGACAGATTTAGTCGGGAAACAAATTGTAGCAGACTTTCATGCCCCCCTGTCCAAATAAAAAAAATATTGTCAATATATCTGTGCCAGCCCATCACAAAGTCTATAAATCCCTGGTCCCTATAAACCACATCCTCCTCAAAGTTGCCAACAAACAGGTTGGCATAAATAGGTGCTACATTTGAGCCTGTGGCTGTCCCTTTCTTTTGGACATAGAATGTGTCCTTGAAAAGAAAATAATTCTCATATAGTATGATCTCCAATAGATCCTTAATCAGACGTCTCTCACTTGGTGAGTACAACATCTCTTTGTCCAAAAAATAGAACACACTCTCAATGCCTAAGTGGTGTTGGATCGAGATATAGAGACTTGTGATGTCCATTGTAACCAATAAACTCTTCTTAGGGATCATCTGAGGTGCAATCTTACACAGGAAGTCTGTAGTGTCTTGTAAATATGACTCAATGTATCCCAATAGAGGTCTAATCAACTGATCAAGAAAAATTGCCACAGGTTGGAAGACAGATTCAGTCCCTGCCACAATGGGGCATCCTGGAGGGTCCTCCAACCTTATGTGGATCTTTGGTAATACATAAAAGACCGGGATGATTGGATTCTCTTTTATTAGAAATTTGGCTTGTTTTTTAGTATTGATATTTGAGGAGAGAGCCTCATCCACAATTCTCTGAATCTTATTCTTCTGCCTCATTGTCGGGTCACCGACCATTGTATCATAGTTACCCCTATCTTGGAACTGACGAAGCACCTCCTCTTTATACTTGTTTCTACTCAAAATAACAAGTGCCCCGCCCTTATCTGCAGGCTTTAGGATTCTTTAGTTCTGCATTTTTCAAATTCCCTTTTAACAAGTGTAATATATGCCTCAACTGATGCATTAGTATTTGGAGGATTATAATTACTTTTAGGTTTAATATTCCTAATATGAAACTGGAAGGGAGTGTTAACAACTTCACCACTCACAGTCTCTTCTATGTTTGCAAAAAAGCTCTTCAATCTTAAATTTCTAAAGAATCTCTGTAAGTTACACTCAATGGAGAAAAAAAAGTTGTAGGTATAAATGACAAACGTTTTTGTAAAACTTTCAACACCTCATCATCTATTGTTATCCCAGAAATATTGACCACAAGGCTATCCTCCATCATCTCCTGTTCTGTCTTGTTGATATCTGATATCCTGTGTTTCCTATGTTTCCTCCCCCTCTCCTCTGCCTCTTCTCCTGTTTCTGGTGCCTCGTCCCCTGATGGGAAAAGGGACAGAGGTATCACTAAAGTCACTATCTGAGGAGGATTCTCCCATATAATTATTCAATTGCGGTCCTCTCCTCATTCGCCGAAACTGTACAAAGTCTGGACTACGCCATCTGTATTCCTTATTGTTTTGGTAATCAGTTAAATCCCTCTGAAATTTTTTGTACTTTTTGCTTTCCAAACTTTTTCTAAATGATGCTAAATCTCCCTCCAATTTCGATTTAAAGTTGAGGAATTCTACCTCTGTCTTTAACTCCTTAATAGAAAGTTCTGCTATGTATATTTCTTGTTGCATTTTTGGCATTTCCTTCTGGATGTATTCTATAGTTAAAATAATGATATCATATGAGCATTTATTTAAAATGCCCTTGAATTTGTCACAATACTCACTATTATCCCTAAATAGGGTGGAGTGTAAATGACTTCTCAAACCCCTGGGTATCCATTTTTGCCTGAAATATTCTGCCAAAGTGACCGAGTGTAGGTCATACACAATCTTTTGCTTACTCATCTGTTCCAAAGTTATTGGCTCCTTATTCTCCTGTTCTATACTAAGGAAATCTCTACTTCCTGTGCACAATGTGGCTATCCGTGATGCATCCAAATCAGAATAGGCAAACATTTTAGAGCCCTCCATAGTCCTTATTACTAGTGTGCAAGTCACTGACCAATATTAAAATTCAAAATAAATATAGTAACAGCACCACTCTTATTCTATAAATATATGAAAAAACTTGCTCCTGCTCGGGATAGGGTCTAGTCTCCTTACCCTAACATTAACACAAACAAAATCCCAGCATTTGAGACTTAGAATATTTTATTCCTTAAACTGATCGCAATGTTAAACAATTCAATTTAAATAAACAGAAAAAATTGGGGAAATCATGTTTGTCCATTCGTCTTCACACAAACCCCATCCTCCATATAACAACCGCTACCAAATAGAATTCACTCAACCTATAACAAACAAACTCAAACATACCAAGAAAATAGATCTCAGAAAAAAATGTCCAATATAAAAAATAATGTTCAATTATATAAAGACCCCCAAGGTGTCCCAAGGGGGAATGACCCACAACACCTGCCAAGAAAAATAAAGTAACCAGCCTCAGTTATTTGTGTTTCTAGAAGTCATGATATGCTTTTATTTCATGTTTTTTTTTTGGAAATGATTATTAATGCTAGATTTTGTACATATATCTATGCACATACTTGTATATGTGTGTGTATATATATATATATATATATATATATATATAGTATATATATATATATACATATATATACTGTATGTTATGTCAGAAATCTTTCGCAAACATATTTACAACATGTCCCTACATTCCTTTTTTATTCTAAGCAATGTTGTCTTTCATATCTCTGTGTTTATTTTTACCACTATATGTATATTTTTATTTTTATTATTATTCTGAGCAGGAATAATTGTGAATATAACATGTAATCAGGGTATCATATGTATTTATTTGCAATCAATGGATATTTTAAGAGCTGGGCCAGTTTTCTCTCTGTAACCCTTTCTGATTGCAATCTATTTTTTGTAACCACCCCTACACAGGTGTTACAAAATTGGCTGGCATATAAAATGACATATACACTGAAAATAGCATGACAGTAAAGAGGTGATTTTAATTTCTGCTGTATCTGATTCATGACAGTTTAATGTTAGGTGGGCTATCCCTTTGAGCTATCAGTTTAAGATTATATTGAATCAAACATCAATTTGAATTTTAAAATTATTGTCTAAAATGTTACACTGTGTGTCCTAATGTCAGCATCAATGTTTATCTTTAATACTAATTTCACATATACATACTTTCAAAGCATAATACACAATGTAACAAATGGCACTTACAAGTTCTGATGAGTGATCAATGACACAAGTATCGAGCAATTTGATTTGTTAGTGATAGTTTAAAATATATATTTGAATCAGATTGTCTGATGTCATAAATCGTGATTATGCATATTTCAATCAAAAGTGGCTAAAAAATTCACTAGTGTGTGGGTTATTTAGGAGTTTGCGTCATTATTGGTGCAAAAAGTGTTGTGTCAAATTTGGTGCAAAGTGGAGAGTGGGACTTGTATTATATGCCTTAAACATGATGCAAATAGATTTATCAGCAAAATAAAAAGGAAGTTAGCTATATTATGTTGTGTATTTATTTCATTTTTATCTCTATATCTATTAGTGCAACACGTTTGGGGGCCAAAACATTGCACCAAATTTGGAGCAATAATATTGTCCCCTTGCTTTGTAATGAGAGACACATGTGTAACATAATCCATAAGTAGTAATGTATTTTAAATTTGTATCCCTATATCTACTAGGGCACCAAATGTGGAGCAATAATATTGTTTTATTTAGAAAGGGTATACAATTTTAATAAAGTTTCTAATAAACTTTAATTAAGTAATATACTTCATTCTCTTGCAGCATCAAACATACACTTTCTGTGTTTTCAGACTCTCATTGATTTCTATGGCATCCACGGCCTCAAGGGTGGCAGTTTGAAAACTAGGTACGCTGCGTCGGAATAGACGCGAGCGTACCTGTTAAATGTTTGATAAATTGTGAAAATTGTGAAAATAGAGTCGAATGTGAATTTGAAACATCTGTAATGATGCAAGCATTGATCTGCGTCGGATTGAGATCGCGGGAGCGTATATTTCATCACACATTTCAACATTTGACGATCTTGACGCTTTGCTAACTACGGTGGATCAATCTTGCGTCAAATACGACATGGGATTCGAGCGTATTATCAGTTCACGCTTTGATAAATATCCCCCTATATCTGAATTAAGTAGTTTTTTGACATGATCAAGTTACTTTACTCTTTCACATAAAGAGGTACCGACAGTAAAGAGTAGGACGCAAACTGTCTCTCCAATTCAAGCGTATTTATTAACGCTCATGTCTGATGCAATACATTGTGTTAATCAGTACAACAATACTTTAGTATTACAATCAGCACAATTGCTGATGGATGCTATTAAATTAAAGGGAAATGAAATCCAAAAATATTTTTCTATATGGGGGCATATTTATCAATGTGCGAGCGGACATGATACGCAGTAGCGTATCATGTCTGCCGTACATCGATAAATCCGACAGCATACGCTGTCAGCATTTATCATTTCAACTGCTGGTGCAATGCCGCCCCCTGCAGATTCGCGGCTAGCTAGCAGGGGGTGTCAATCAACCCGATCGTATCTGAAGGTTCGCCGGAAACAAAGGGCATCAAGCTCCATTCGGAGCTTGATAAATATGCCCCATAATCTTTAGTTGTGCGTAATGTAACATCTTTGCAATATATTTCTATTATTTATTTTGCTACTTTTCATGTAATTTAACTCTGAATATTGAACAATTTATAATTCTAATAACGTGAAATGCACCTGATGATTTATTAAGGTTAAATGTAACATATCTGTGCAACCCCGTTTGCAACAGCACATTAATATACACTCACCGACCACTTTATTAGGTACACCTGGCTAGTAACGGGTTGGACCCACTTTTGCCTTCAGAACTGCCTTAATTCTTTGTGGCATAGATTCAACAAAGTGTTGGAAACATTCCTAAGAGATTTTGGTCCATATTGACATGATAGCATCAAGCAGTTACTGCAGATTTGTCGGCTGCACATCCATGATGCGAATCTCCCGTTCCACTACATCAAAAAGGTGCTCTATTGGATTGAGATCTGGTGACTGTGGAGGCCATTGGAGCACAGTGAACTCATTGTCATGTTCAAGAAACCAGTTTGAGATGATTTGAGCTTTGTGACATGGTGCATTACCCTGCTGGAAGTAGCCATTAGAAGATGGGTACACTGTAGTCATAAAGGGATGGACATGGTCAGCAATAATACTCAAGTAGGCCGTGGCATTTAAATGATGCTTAATTGGTATTAAGAGGCCCAAAGTGTGCCAAGAAAATATCCCCCACACCATTACACATAAGTGGCACCCGGTGTGGTCTTCTGCTACTGTAGCCCATCTGCTTCAAGGTTCAACGTGTTGTGCATTCAGTAATGGTATTTTTCATACCTTGGTTGTAACAAGTGGTTATTTAAGTTTTTGGGGATTATTTCATTGAGGGTTATAACATTGAGGATTATTTTACAAGGATTATTTCTGGAGGACTAAATTCTAAGATTTT